>NW_018164834.1:192780-196173 GCF_001263595.1 Phalaenopsis equestris | reverse complement strand
GTCCTCTACTTCTCAATAATTTTAATCAGATCACTCCGATCCCCCGTTCAAACTGAAAACCACTACAGTTCCCATCTCCCCTTCTCCAATGCCCTAACTGATAACCTCAGCCCATCCAATGATCGATCTTATTCATTATCGTTTTCGTCAATCTACCACTCTCCAGAGATTTTTAAAGCGAGCTACGCCGAAATGGAGAAAAGATTTAGGGTTTACATATACCCTGACGGGGATCCGAAGACCTATTACCAGACGCCGAGGAAGCTCACGGGGAAGTACGCGAGTGAAGGTTATTTCTTTCAGAATATACGGGAGAGTAGGTTTCATACTGAGGATCCTGATCAAGCAAATATTTTCTTCATCCCCATCTCCTGTCACAAGATGAGGGGAAAGGTAAGCTTTCTCATACTGCTCATTGAAATTGTTAAATGTTTGATCAATGTCATTATAGGTCCATTTATACGCTGTTATGATGTGATCAATTATTTTTAAATCATTTGTTGGTAAGAAAAATAAACCTGAGATATCTAAAGCGTTCACACCTTTTAATAATTTGATCACCTATTGTTACAACTCTACCACTAGAATTACTACTACTAAAATTATATTCCACGTATTCAATTTTAGCTCTACTCAAATGTAGGCTTTCAAAAGATTTTTAGACTCCAAAGTAATCTCCATAATTTAAGTTTTTTTCTAAACTCTTTTTCCAGAGTTATCCACAAGAAGAATATCATCAGTGAAAAGTATGCACCAAGGTACATCCTCCTGTAAATGTCTAGTAAGAACATACATAACTAAAGCAAAAAGATAAGGGCTTAAAGTCGATCCCTATTGTAATTCAACTGAAACCCTAAAATAAACATGATATAAAATTTAATTAATTTTTTATTTTAATAAACTATTAACTTTGCATATTTATTTTATGTAATCTTAATTTTATATATATTTAAAATTAATATGAATATTATATTAATAAATTTCTTATTAAAAATTATAATTATTAAACTCACCCTAAAAAAATTTCTTAGAACTATGGAGGTCTGCATTGGAGTCTAAAGGTCTTCGTTTGAGTAGAATTAAAACAAAAAACATGGAATGTAATTTTAGTAATAGTAACTCTAGTTACAGAAGTGTAAAGTTGGGTGGTCAAATTATTAAAAGGCGTGAACGATTTAGATATTTCGTGTCTATTGTTCAAAGCGATTGTGATACAGATGGGGATGTAAATAGTAGATTCAAGTTGGTTGGTTGAAGCGGAGGAATGCTTCAGGGCTTTTGTGTGATAGCAAAGTACCGCTTAAACTAAAAGGAAAATTTTATAAGATGTTGGTGAGACCTGCAATGTTCGATGGTATTGAATGTTGGCCTTTAAAATATAAGCATAATACTAAGTTATTAAGTTAAGTGTTGCCGAGATGAGAATGATTAGGGGGATGAGTGGCTTTACACTTAGAAACAAAATGTGAAATGAATATATCTGTGATAGGGTTGGTGTAGCTCTAGTAACGGACAAAATCAGAGAAAGTCGCCTGAGATGGTTTGGTCACATTAAACATCGACCATTTAATGATCCGATTAGGAGAATAGATGTTTTAGATTCGACTTATGTTAAGAAAGGCAGAGGTAGACCTAGGAAGACTTGGGCTTACTGTATAAAAAATGATCTTAATTTATTAGAATTAAATGAAAATATGACACTAAATAGGACGCAATGGAGAAAAATGATTCATGTAGCTGACCCCACTTAGTGCGATTAAGGCTTTGTTGTTGTTATTGTTGTATAAACATGAGAATGATGAAGGTGCCTATAAATGTTTTGAAATTACTGATCATTACGTGGCTTGTTACAATAGCATGGATTCTTGCTTTTTTCAGTTAGTTTAGGATTGAAAATTGCTGATTTATCGCGCATCTGGGATTGTTGGATCGGCATATCATGTAGTTTCAAACCAAATTATGGGATGTAAGGAAAAAAAAACTCAAAAAAATTTGCGGACTTTTTTTAATTTTTTATTTTGCATATAGTTGCCAAGGTACTTATGAATGATCTTAGAATTTTCTCAAACTTTTGTGTGTTGTAGGTTGTGAATTTTTTGAGCTTATTGCTAGTCTTGACCTTTGGTGATTTTTATTTTTGTTCTTTTTTCTTTTTTTTTTTTTATTATTTTGATTGCATTGAAATTTTGTCATGTTTATTTTCTTAATAGGATATCCTAAGTTCTGATTAATAGTTAATAAAAAAAAGTGAAGAGAGACAGTGGCACTGATGAGAAGTTAAAGCAGGGAATCAAATTTTTGGGTTTCAGTATATAATGAGCTCAAGACTAATTCGGGTCAAAATTTAGGGATGTAAATGCAGTTCAATCATGAAGTTAAGAGAGCACAATATACCTTGATTGCTTTAGAAGGGTTAATGGTTTTACTCATACAGGCAAAACTCAAGACTTGATTGTGACTTATTGATAAATTACTCATACTTTTAGTTAATTTACATGACCTGCAATACTTACATTGATTTCAATGCTACTCTTTTGTCATAAAGGATTACATTGACCTAGAATAAAATGTCACGCACATGATGGCACTTTAAACTTTGGAAAAACAAAGTTTATAAAATAGTGACAGGGCATATTAATGATATTTTTTTTTTTATGTTATAAGGTTATGTTAATGGAACGTGATTTGATATTATTGTCTCAAATATCATGCTTGTTTTAACCTCTATTTTATAAGGCATTTATGGGCGCGTTCTAGGGCGAGGCGTAAGCTTATTCGCCCCAAGCCCGTGAGGGGGGCATAAGGCTCACGGGGCATATGCTCGACAGTGCCCGGAGTGCAATTTGCTTCTGATGGGGCATATGCCCCATCTATTAGGCATATAGAAAGGACAAAAAAGAGCTATAATTCTTCATACTTACTCAATCCATGCCGACTCAAGGTCTCCCCACACTCTCGATCTCCTGCACCATTTGCTTCTCCCGCACACGTAGATACACAAAAAAACTCGCCACCATTTGCTTTGTCCCTCTCGCAGCAGGCGACCGTGCCGTCTGCTTCGTCCCTCACGATGGAGTGCCTACTTTGCCTACTTCGTTTGCTTCAACTTGCACGAGACGAGTTGTCGTTAGGCTTCTGCTTCGTCCCTCCCGCAGGAGCGCTTTTTCTGTCCGGACTCCTAACGTAATTCTACGTGCGGCGTAAGTTATTCTTGAGTTATTTTTAGGTTCTACGTGCGGCGTAAGTTATTCTTGAGTTATTTTTACGTTAGCGGTCTTTATTTTTGGGTTATTTCTGGGTTATTTTGGTATTATTGAAAATAACTCAGAAATAACTTCGTCCGCACGTAGAGCTACGTCAGGAGTCCGCATATAAAAATTTTTGCTTCCGCAG
>NW_018164834.1:175803-192770 GCF_001263595.1 Phalaenopsis equestris | reverse complement strand
GGGGCGCCCCCCCCCCCCCCCCCTCCTCCTAGATCTCGCTTCCTCAGTCGTAGTTCATTTACTCTCTCGCATGCTCAGCCTGAGTTTATGGTAAACCACAGATTCTTTTTTAAAATTTTTGCAGTTTGCTAGGGGCAGATTTTAATTTTTTTATTATGCACAAATAGTTTATTTTTTTCTCTTAATTTTTATATTCTTTATATTTTCTTTTAAACTGTGGGGTTTACTGCCCAACATCCATGCTTTTTAGAACATTGGTTTGACGCCTTTTAAAACATTGGTACCAGGTTAATATCGATTTGTTCCAACTGTTTAGCTTGTATTTCGTTTAAGCTTGCTCTTCAATCACGTTTCTATGATGCATCTTATTTCTTGCAGGGCATATCATATGAAAATATGACTATTTTAGTTAAGAATTATGTTGAAGGGTTGATGAGGAAATACCCTTTTTGGAATAGGACCTTAGGTGCTGATCATTTTCTTGTTACTTGCCATGATGTTGGTGTTAGAGCGTTTGAAGGACTTCCCTCTCTCATAAAAAATTCCATTAGAGTTGTTTGTTCTCCTAGTTATAATGTTGGATATATACCGCACAAGGATGTTGCGCTTCCTCAAGTGCTACAGCCATTTGCCTTGCCAGCTGGAGGAAATGATGTTGCAAACAGGTTAGAATGTGATTTTAGCGTCTTTCAGTCAACTTCTAGAAAACATCCATGTAATTTATTTTATTGTCAAGTCTACTTACATTTTCAGTTCTACCATACTTTTTCATCGGATAATAATTTGTTCTTTTTGTGGCTCATTTTATTTCATTTCATCCGTGTATGCATTACTACATTGGCAGGGTTCATTTTTCATGTCATTTACTTGCCCTTTTCAGGTTTTATTCCATAAATCCAGGACATGGATGTTTAATATATAGAAAATTGTAATCCTTTCCCATCATTCTACTAAAGGTTGAATCATTTTATAGTTTGTCCACCCAAATTTTTCTCCTCTAGATAATTGAGCTTTGAAAATTTGTCTAAAGGCTAGTCCATAACTCTGTTTTCATTCTATTAGTAAAGTGATATGTCCACTGATTTTTCTAAAGCAGAACTAATACTTCTAGCATATTTTGGAATGTTTTGGTCGATGAAAGTGATTTGCCTCTTTGAATTGACCAAGTTGGTTTGTTATTCGAATGAATGCAATAAAGTTTTTTTTTTCTCTATGATTGTAGGCCTGATATCAATTTTGTGTAAGTTTTCTAGTTTGGAACCATTAATCAAATTGTTGAATATTTGTTTGAGGCATTGTGGACCATTTGGGATGAATGTGGTTTTTAGTAAAACGTGTTTCGTACCATTCTGGAAAAACAAAGTTTTTGTAGCCGTCATGAATATTATAGACTTTTTCCATCTAAAAGAATTCGGACAACTTACTGTTATAATAATTTAAAAGATATATAGCAAAAAGTTAATCACCACAAAAATTTTTAAAGGCAATAAGAAAGTTATAGCCAAACAAAAGTGTATTAGTGGTTTGTAAAATAAAGTTATGAAAAAGTTATCCAAGCACATTGTTGATAAAAGGCAATTTTTTGTTTATTAAGACGGGACCAGCATGCCTCCGCATTTAAGTATTTAAAAAGCAGTAAGAATGTTTTGTTTAGACCCTAGTTGCGGTTTGTCATGTATAGCTATAAATAGTTTTTCCCAAACACACCCTTTGTAAATATTATTGTTTTTTTTAAAACAGCACCAAATTTTCCACAAATTCGAACCTTAAAATGTTGTCCTCTATTCAAAGAGTTATCCTTTTTAGCATTTGTTGAATCCTTTTTCATAGACTTTAGAAATGTAATGCGTGTTCTACCAATAATTTTTTTTTAAAAAAAAATTTTGTTGCATAATATAGAAAAGGTTGTATGAAGTGGTGATTTCCTTAAGCTATTAAAGGGTGATTATCAGGGTGATTAATGAGAACTTTAGTGTGTTAAAAATCATAATTAAACCATTTGCATATTTCAATATAAATCATAGTTTTCATATTATTAAGTTTAAAAAATGGGGGCATTTACATACATACCACTCAATTCCAATTTATTAACATATTTAACACCTAAATTTTATTTTGCATTTATACCACCCAAATCTTTCATATCACATCAAAAACACCACCTTTTTAACTTTAAAAAGGCCAAATACACATTTTCAAACATATGTGAGGAGGTTGTATGTAAAAATTGAAGTTTAAGTGTTAGGCATGTAAAAATATAAGAATTGAGTGGTATGTAGGTAAATTTTCCTTAAAAAATAGCTTTTTATTCTTTCATGACTTAAGAATTAGAAGTCTAAGGTTTTCTTACAATTGCAAGATTTGGCAGCTATTTCAAACCTGAACAAGCTTTTGTTAGGTTACTAGAGTGTTTCAATTTTCTAAACTTACATCTAGCAATTTTCATCTCAATATAAAAAATCAAAGCTCAAGCTTTGATTTTGTCTCGTGATTTGTAGCTTTCAAAACTCAAGGAGTGTCTTAAGACTTTTTTCATCAAACTATTCTACTATTCCCAAACCCTGTTTATTCTCTGGATTCACTCTTTAGATCAATTACCACAAAGTTTAAAATTATTTGTTGCTTTTCTTTCTCCTTTGAAGTTTATAAGATCCTTATTACTGTAACTCCATTGAAGTTGGAGCATTCAGTTCTCTTGTTCATTTTTTATGTTTTGACCTATCTTCGCCTCTAGAACAATATGTCATGAAAGCAATTAAAGGTTTGGCGAAAACATCTTATATGGTCATGTTTGTTGAACTAGAGTAAAATATCCAGCTTCTTTTGTTGCATTGATTAAAACTTATGTTGTTGCATTGATTAAAACTTCTGAAACTATTTATGACTTAATTTGTAGTACATTGGTAATTTTGACATTGAGATTCACTTTTTAGTGCTAAAATCCACTTTGCAGGAAAATCCTTGGATTTTGGGCTGGCCATCGAAATTCCAAGATAAGAGTTATCCTTGCACGTGTATGGGAAAATGACACCGAACTTGCCATCAGTAATAACCGTATAAGCAGAGCTATTGGAGAGTTGGTTTATCAAAAACAGTTCTACAGGTCTAAGTTCTGCATATGTCCTGGTGGTTCTCAGGTTAATAGTGCTCGGATAACTGACTCCATTCACTATGGTTGTGTTCCAGGTACAGTCTGCTGCAGAAAATAGGAACGTGTTGAAATACTTGGTGTTAATTATTCTTTTATTGCCTCAGGATTTCACTGTTGGTTCATAATATCACCTTTGAAATTAAAAACATAAATAATTTTGGCCTCAACTTGAAAAGCTGGAGCAACATTTAATGTATTAATTGACTGAAGATAATAATCTCTTTGCCATTTAACCAGTGACACAGTTTGATCACCGTGCTAAGAATGACTATTTAATTTATTCAACACCTAGTCTGGCTAAAGGATAGACGAATCTGACTTTGAGAGTAGCTCATGTTTTATTCTAAATTTATTTTTTCAACACCTTGGCATTGTATATGTTGTTTAAGAGTATATTGCGAAGCATAATATATCTGAATTCTTCAGCTCAATTTGCCTGCTGCACGTGTTTCATGATTTTTTAATGACATTCAGTAATTCATCTTCATCATCATTAGCTTTATCTCAAATCTCAACCATGTGAGTTTGGTTTCATGTGTCATGCACTCTTGATTAATCGAAATTATTATTATCTGCACTTTGATTTCCTAAAATTTTCTTATTTAAAGCAATTATTAGAATCATCCATATGTTTAAGGAAGATTTTTTTACATACCACCAAATTCCTATGTATTTACATATCTAACACCTAAACTTCAATTTTTGCATAGATACTACCTTGCCTATGCATTGAAATGTGTATTCCACCTTTTAAAATTTAAAATGGTGGTATTTTTGGTGTGATACAAAAGATTTTGGTAGTATAATTGGACAAAGCAAAGTTTAGGCGTTATTATATGTTTACATAGGAATTGGGTGGTATTTGTGTAAATGCTGTGTTTTTTTATTATTGCAAAATTTGGAAGGCTCAAATCTCAACTATTTGAGTTTGGTTTGATGTGTCATGCACTCTTGATTAATCAAAATTATTCTTATCTGCACTTTGATTTCTTAAAATTTTCTTATTTAGAGCAATTATTAGAATCATCCATATGTTTTAGGAAGATTTATTTATATGCCACCCAATTCCTATGTTTTTACATATCTAACACCTAAACTTCAATTTTTGCATACATACTACCTTGCCTATGCATTGAAATGTGTATTCCACCTTTTAAAATTTAAAATGGTGGTATTTTTGGTGTGATGCAAAAGATTTTGGTGGTATAATTGGAAAAAAGCAAAGTTTAGGTGTTAATACATGTTTACATAGAAATTGGATGGTATTTATGTAAATGCTGTTTTTTTATTATTGCAAAATTTGGAAAACTCGAGTACATTTTTTTGCTTCAAGTTGCAATTTTTGTAATTATGGCTTTTTTTTTTATAATATTTTTCAGTTATTCTTTCTGATTATTATGACCTCCCCTTCAATGATATACTCGACTGGCAGAAGTTCTCCCTTATTGTTAAAGAGAAGGATGTTTACCAACTGAAGTCTATACTCAAGTCTGTATCTGATGAGGAATTTATCGCATTGCACAAAGGATTAGTTGAGGTATGTTAACTTAGTCATCTTTTACTGCTATAATTAGTTTTTACTTGCTCTTGAGCTTTTGATACATCTAGCTTCCATATTTAAAATAAAACAAGAGATAGATGGTTTATAACAGTTCAATGAAGAATGGCACCTTGGTTCAATCACAGAAGTTAAATATGACCATAGTTTTTGTCTTATGAACAATAATTATCTGTAATGATTTGACTTAGTCTTGCAACACACAGAATGTCATGCAAAATATTAAGAATTATTCCAATTCAACAGCTCATATCTCAAGAGTCAAGACTTAAGCCGGACCTTACTCTGGATACCCCAAGACAAGAAGTTTTTTGTATCATGTTTAATTTAAACCTTCTGCGTTTGTTTGAAGTTTTATTTTGTGGAAAGCTCATCACAAATTGGAGCATTTATTGAAAGCAGTCTTGATAATTGATCTGTGATCTGTGTTCTGGAAGCGAAGCATAATAGTGCTTTCAGGCCTTGCACTAACTACACTTTCTCCAAATCCAATTATATGAAAATATCATACAACTTGTGTAAACACAAATCCTAATTTCTTGAACTTAAATCTTCCTCCCTTCTCCAAATTTAAAGGCCATGCATGTCTGAATGGACATTACTACCGTTGTTGGCCTGTTATGTGCTTAGCCACTCTCTGTTGTATCATACACCATGCATCAGCGGATCAGGTGTTCTTCTTGGGCGGCAGAATTAGGATTTCAAATTAGGGGCAAAAAGATTTATTCCAAATTTATGGGAGATTTCTTTTTTTCTATGTTTTTTTTTTTTGCTCGTACACATGTATGCATAGCAAGCATCCACATACATCCGCATACTAAAGCTACACGTATATGCAACTAGCCCAAATTTAGGGGATAATTTCTATAATATATATAGTTTTAGAAGAATTTAGAGAAATGTTTATTTTGTATGTAAACACATAGGACTTCTCTCAAACTTAGATAGGCTAGGAGTCAACTCTAGCCCTCCTCTAAGTCCAATATGATCATGAATGTTTTTATTTCCATCATCTGTCCTTACATAGAGATGGGCTTTGTAGTCCTAGTTTCAAGCTGATTCCTTGTATATTTTCTAGTTTTGAAAAATATATCATTTGAGGCTACTTTTGCCTTTTTCATATTATTCTTCATGATCAGAATGTGCATATTCTGTGCTTCTTTCCTATATTATTATCTTTACCACCTCCTCCACAAAATCTTCTAATTTTTTTCGTCCACTACTACACATTGAATCACATAAAAGTCCTCTATTATCCACTCAGGAGTGATTTAAATCTACCATTCTTTTACAAATGGATGGCTTTTGTCAACTTTTAATCAGTTTTTAATCTGTGATCACCACTTTATGCATATTTTGTACCAACCTACTAATGGAATTATTATATATTTCAGGTCCAGAAACATTTCGTGTGGCATTCTCCTCCTGTTCCATTTGATGCATTCCACATGGTAATGTATGAGCTATGGTTGCGGCATCATGTGATCAAATACTAATTTTATAAGGAAAATGGTTCCCAGGCCGAAGAAATGTCACCGATTTTAGGTCGCTGAGGATGACATTCCCATATCTCAGTTTAATGTAAAATTAATTGAAAAAAAGGAAGATTTACATACATACCACTCAATCACTATGTATTTACATTTCTAAGCACCTTTACATGAGTTACCTTATGCATTAAAAGATGTATTTCACTTTTTGAAAGTTAAAAAAGTGGTATTTTTCATGTAATATTAAAGGTTCGGGAAATGTAAAAAATAAAGTTTAGGTGTTAGATATGTAAGTCCATATAAACTGGGTGGTATGTATGTAAATATCTAATTTAAATCCGGCAAGCCTGAATCGCCAATTATCTCTCTCACAGGTGTTTGCAGGCATCTTATGGCAGAGGTGGATAGAATGTAGAGAGCTAGTTAGATGCCCAGTTTTGGTGATGTGGTATCATATGTAATGTGTCAGTGGATCAGATTCTTTTATTTCTTGTATATGTTAATTCCTTTTAATTTGCGGTTTTCTTATGTGGGATTATTTTGAATTATTATTTTTAAATATAGAGTTTTTTTTTTTTTTTTTTTCTATAAGTTTATTATTTTTAAATATAGAGTTTTTTTTTTTTTTCTATAAGTTTTTTTTTTTTTTCTATAAGTTTTTTTAATGTATTATTATGTTATTATAGATCCCAAATGTTATACCTCAAGAATTTGAAGTCAAATCAATCCGGAAGTGTTCCAAGCCGTTTCATATGGATTCACACCGGGCATCCGTGAGGTAAGAGATTAAAAAAATATAAACATTCAAGTATTGATTTCTTCTCAGTTTCTTAGAGTTTTGTATAGTATCTATACTATCAGCTCTGAATAAGCAAGAGACTTCGAGCATAACCTATTGAGAAAACTTTCCCAAACGGACTTCAACAAAAACTCCATATACAGAGAAAGAAAATAAATTCTAAAACAAAGAAAATGAGACCCATAAAATCTTTAATAAGATCTTTATCACCATAACATTTAAGTTGTAGAAAATCAAAAGAATTATAGAAGAACTGAACTAAAACACTTCCAGTCTTTCAGAGAACACCTGAAATAAATCAACCAAACATTCTTATGGCTAGCCTTTCAGAGTTAAGTGAAGTAGCAGACTAGCAGCAATATCTGTTATGAAAAGTAACAAGATTGTTTTATAAAAAAAATTCAGCAGATGTTCATCCCTATAGCATTAAAGTTAAGTTCACATGTGTAAAAAAAGAGATCAATAAATACTCCTTGGAAATCAATAAAGCCGAAAAGTAATCTACTTTCAATATTCTCACTAAAATTAAATTTTAACTATATAGTTCTGAAAGAAAAAACATATAACTTAAAACTATACTGACAACTTCATGGTAAAATAAGTAAAGTGATACAATAAGGATCTGACATGATGTTGAAAGCGAGGACCTGCTGCTCGAAAGTAGCGGTTGGCTCCGCAATCTTCGCGAGTGATGTGATCCCATTGCTGGAGACGAGATGGGATTTGGCCAGTTGTATTGCTGTCGAGTATCCTGTCATCTTCCTCGGCCTTGTAGTCAGCCATAACATATGATATGGCAATAGCCTGAAAGGTGTAAATGGTATGATCGGGTGTTAGATATGTAAATGTTATAATCAGTTGTCGCAAAGATGAATTAAGAAACTAAATAAAGCATTTGTTTCTCAATGGCTCAGTATGAAGAAAATCGACTACATGATGAATAAAGTTATAATCAGAAGATAACTTAACTTGTATAGAACAAAACTCTGAAGAGAATTCAACATTTCAGTATTAAGAAGCTACTAAACAAATTTTCTCTCGCGCATCTGCAATTCTTATTTTGCATGTTTATCCATCCAGATCTTTCTAGATTTGTTGATACAGAACAAAATTGTGTTGTGCATCTCATAGCAATTTAGTTTAATAATCATTATATTTCTTATACCAGTGCACTTAATCATTTTTTTATTGTTTTGGGGCAGCATGATCACTGGTCAGTTTTACGAGAACTGATTATTTAGTTTTATTTTGGCCATTAGTAATTAAATTATAAATTTGTGATCATTGAATAAAAATATGGCTTTGCAAGGCTTCTAACTCCTCCAATGCTGTGTACTATGTTCCCTACTCCATTCTTTCTAAACCTTTCAATGCTTCAAAAATCATTTGCTGTGACTTTACATCAATTATCATAAAAGAAAAGGCTCATGCATTCCATCATTTAATCTCCTTCTGATAGAGATTAACTTACAGAATATTTACTTTCAATCTCCGCGCTTTTTTTTGTATTCATTCTCTTGACCATGAACCATAACAAGGTGTTCTAAACAATGAAAATATATTATAAATATCGCTAGTATTTATTTTTAAAAACATTCAAAATCACATTTTTATCCATAATAAACATTTTGTACATTCTCTACCAAGGATCATTACAAGTATTTCATAATTTTCTTAGCTCAATTAAAAATTCTATGCACTGTTCTCAATAAAGCCAATTATTATGTTCAAATTAACTTAAGAATTTTAATTGGCTTCTTTAAGCAATCTACTTTGACTGATTGACAATTTATCACCTTCAAATTCTATCAATTATGATAATGCACGCTCAAGCCATCTCTCAGCATATTTTCTCCAACGTTTCCATGAATCATGTGGCCCTTCACTTTTTTCTAATATAACCAATTGCATTTTATCATCAAAATATAATACTCAAATTTCAGTGTCCTCATTAATTCTAAATACCCATTTCTTACAGCTTGCACAATATAAAGTTCGATTCTAAATTCCATGATGAATAAATTGAATTCTCAATCATTAAATCAGCTAGGTGGTTTACATGAATCTGATTTATACATAAAGTAACACTAGATAAAAAGAACGTTCCTATGTTTGAATTTTCAGTCAAAACTTTATTTTGCACAATCATCCAAAAAAAAGGCATCAAATTAACCCAAAGGAATCAGACCGTAGCTGTCTTCGGTCCTCAAGCCAGCTAGGTGGTTTACATGAATCTGATTTATACAGAAAGTAACGCTAGATAAAAAGAACATTCCTATCTTTGATTCCTAGCTTAAAACTTATAACTTGAACACTAGAAAGAATAAAGTGATGAGCTAGCCTTGCATACAGCCTCAACGGAGGGCCATATGAACATTAGAACCGGCGATTACTGAAGATGATGCATCTTTTATGGCGATGTCCCACATGAAATGTTCATGCATACTCCAGCTTGCAGTGGTCATTAATTAATGCGTTCTTCTAAAATAATGAAAAAAAGAAGATGATGGATAGATTTTTCTGTGAAGACGTCATCCTTTAAATCTTATGAAATTTGGTTGTATAACATGAGCATTCATCTTAAGAAATTTGGTTGCCTCCCCACTTCCCTGCGGCCACCCTAGTGCCGCACCATCCTCCCTGCAGCCTACCTGCTGCTGTACTTCTTCCTCAACAGACCTCTTTGTTCCTTGCTGCCGCCCTTCCTCCAAACAGCCTCCAAGTGTAGCCATAGGCTAACCACCCCCACACCTGCTGCCCAGCCGGAGCTCATCATCGTCCCCCTCACCCTAGGGTCTTGTCTTATGTTTGTTAGTGTTTATTTCTATTTTGGAGAGTCATCGTTGTAGCCTATTTGAATTTTAGAAATAATATTTCTATTTCAATTGTGGTTCGGTTAACTCCGATATCAACTCCAAAAGAGACAAAAGCTATATAAATCTTCTCAGTAATAGCAACTATTATATATGGAGATAGTTTTGCAGCATGCATCCTTAGACAGTGAGGTCCTATAAGACCAGTAGGTGGTGATGGTCTTTTTAGAAAATTCCTATTAAATTATTATCAGAGCATTTAATTATGAGAAGCCTTTCTGGGAAGTTGACAGGATCCCGATGCGTACAAGTGTCTACATAACTAAAAAGAGTCACAATTCAAGCTAGCCAGGAAGCAACAAAGGGATCACAATGTATAAAACATTGCATTCGTGTCCAGACTGCACAAACAAATCATGCTTTGAGTTAGTTGAATGTCAATGACGAGATCACAAAGTACCATCACGTCGCCCGCGACTAACATTGCAATATAGTTGCGACTCTAGCCAAATGACGGGATCGTGATACACTCTAGATTGACGGGGCCATACGTCTTTGTGACTGAGCATCGCAAAATGGTTGCAATTTGAGCTAGCTGGGAAACCAATGATGAGATCACGAAGTACAAGAGTTTTGTCTTTGTGATAAAAGATCTAGGGAGTAATGGTGGCCAAAAAAGTAGATGTCTTAGAGGAGAAATTAGGGGAAGAGTTGAGACAAATCAAATTTGGGATGGAGGAGCATTTCTCAACCATCGAGGGGTGATTCTTGTCCATGGAGGAGAGACTCGTGATCCTGAAATATATGATGAAGAAAATCGTTAAGTTTCACGCAAATTTTCCATTGGCCACCACTGTATCGAGTGACTACTTCTAGAGGGGATATGGGTGGCAGCAATCTGAAGGATTTGCAACATCATGACAGTGTCGTTGCCTAGGGCGGATCTAGAACCTTTGGATTGAGCGAAGGAATCAGAAGCGGATTTGAGAGACAGTACTTAGAAGGAATATCACGACATCCAGACGACTATAACAAATGGAAGCAAGTAGGATTGAACGAAAGAGTCGGGAGTGGATTTGAGCTACAACATATGGAGGGAATTGCACGAGCAATAGCAGATAAAACGGGACAAAATGTGATTTGAGGCTAGATAAGATTGATTCAAAAGGATTTCTGCCAGGAATAGGGAACCATATTGGGTGTCACCCCGATAGAGAGCTGCAACCAACCATGCAGTTGTCTTTTATTGAAGTAGCTTTCCAAGCGGAAGGAGATTCTGAAGTCTATATGGACAAACGAGCTTATTATGGGATGAGCCATACTTATGGAAGAAAGGAAATTAATATGGGTAGAGGAAAGGAACCCAACCCCAGCTTCATGGGTGAAATGAGCTTCCGGTCTGGAAAATTGGAGATGAGACTAATGCATAAGAAAATGAAGTTGTCAATCCTTAAAGGAGAGGATGCATATGGCTGAATTTACACACTGATTATCGAGCAGTGAATAAGGAAACAATACCTAACAAATTTCCAGTCTCAGTGATTGACGGGCTATTAAAAGAGTTGTTTGGGTTTGTAGTATTCTCCAAGACTGACTTGAAGATAAGATACCAATAGATTCAGATGAAACTAACGAACCTGCACAGGACTACATTTCGATCTCATGAGGGTCACTACAAATTTCTGGTTAAATGGAAACGATTGCTAGATTATAACAACACATAAGAGTCATACGACTTGATCCAACAGTAGTTTCCTTTCTTTCCCTTAAAGACAACGCATTTTTTTGGGATGAGTGTTAATGCTAGAACGACGCCGAGCCCGCCAAATAATTTGAAGACTTATTTTATGTGTAAGGCTAAAATGACAATTTAGACATTTGTTAGTTATTGTTGTTTGGTATAAATAGGGCTGATTATTTGAGGTTAGGTTATATGTGATTGTTATCTTGAATTTAAGGTTTGGGAGTGATCGTCTACCACTTAAAATGTAAGTGTTTATCTTTTATGTATTCGGGTTTTGTTGTTTAGTGTTGGTGAAATAAAAAATATTTAATATATAAAGATTAAAACATCAAAAATAAAATAATGAGCATCAAGTTGTAATTAATGAATAAGATGTTAAAACAATGTAAACACAAGTATATAGCAAACAAGAAACAAATGTTGAGCATATGTTTTATGTTGCTTTCTATAGATTAAGAGTAGGCCATGCTCCTCCATAAGGCTGGAGACAATATGCTACTCTGAAACCATTACTCAACCTCTAAGAACATAGAACTGATGTAGGTCCATAACTCTTAAAAGTTGAAGTATCATAAACATATTTAGGCTCCCTAGGGACCACCAGTATGAGCAGTAAATTGCTTAAAATTGAGTAAGTTCCCTTGAAAATTTAAGAGAAGTTTAGTGAGATGTAGGATACCTTAGGGCTTAGCGTTCACTAATGCAACCAATTCATAGATGCCCAATTTTAAATTTCAACATAGTTAGCTACTTTAACACAATAAAAAAATGAGCTTTATTCCTACACAATAATTTCACAGCAATCAAAATTAACAATTCCATATGAAATTGAGAATAGATGTAACTTAATAAATGTAACTTTTTGCAACCATCAAAGTTCAATTGACAGAAAACTTAGCATGTATCCAACTTAACAAAACTTCAATAGTGCAAAGACACCAATTACTAAGACAAGCTACTAGAAGAACAAAGATAGAAATCATCAAGTGGGATATCTATACCTCATGGTGGTACAAGAGAATTCATTAACTGAAAATAATCTTTAGGAATTGTGATGCACTCAAAGAATTTACATCTAATAGCATAAGCATAATAATTGAATTGAAAATTGAAATTTATTTCACTATTCAATGTTTAATTTCTATGCTTCCGATGAGTACACAAATTAGATGTTCATTAATCTGGCCCAAAAAAATTTACTTCAACAAATTGAGCATTTGACATTCATCAATTCAATTTAGATACAACTAATCTGCAATTCTGCTTTTGCAAGATATCTCATGAATCATCACAAGTGAATCCATCACGTTAATGTATAAAATACTTCCGGCATATCCATCATCAATAGTGGATACAAGTGGATACAATCCCATCATTTATAATAGCTTCAAGAATACATTGAATTGATCTGTTTGTAAGACAAGAAAAGTGGATTCATGAGAGAATGGGAAGAGTAAAACTTATGGTAAAGTCAAGTTAGATGCATTGAATATTGGACTTATAACAATGCTTACTGGGATAACTAGTTTGTAGCATTTGTCCCAATGTGGTGCGAAATTTAAAATGGCTTTGCTTTTCTTGCAATTAATTTTCAAAGGTCCCTATAGAAATCATTTTAAATTAAAAATTACTACTACCTTATCACTTGATTTGAACTCCACATGTCTATGCTCATATCAGGAATAGACTTATAACTGACATAATTAACAATTAATTTTTATGTGAATATCTTCATATAAATCATGCATATGTTGTGCAAATTCATTCACAAATTATTATTGTGCAAATTCACTACATAATAAATTTATATAAAATTTCTTTAATTTCTTTGAGTTGATATCCCGTGGCAATGTCAAATTAACTTGTATATATCACCCTATTGATGCAAGAGTTATATGCAAACTTAGTCATTGGTAATATCAAATCTCAACCGGACAAGTATTCTTTAATTTGACATAGCGACAAATCATCCTGAATCAAATTAACTATTTCAATTATTCCAGTGAGTTGTGGATCACAAGCAATTGAAAATTTTAACTGGGTTTCCATTTTCTTCAACAAAATTAAAAAAACCATGAATTTTACATGTTTGTTAAATACAACAATTTTAAGCAATCCATGCAATTTAACCACTTTATTAAAATATAATTTTGCTATTGAGATGCATTAATAGTTTTAAAAAATGAATGGCATGAGATAGTTTTGAAAATGATCAGCCACTATAAAGAACTGTGTTTTTTCAGAGTTTGTGATAATCTTAGAACAAAATTTGTACAAACATCATGGAATGATATAAAAAGCCCATTATTATGTTTACTTCCTTTATCTACTTGGCATGTTCTGCATTGTGACATTATATGTGAAACATCTCTTTTCAAATTACAACAACAATTCTTATCATCAATCATGAGTACATTTTCAAGTTGACCAAAATGTCACACAGCACCAGCATCATGTAATTCTAAGATGACAGAATCCTAGAAGAGCGAGTTATGAATGCAAAATAGGGTTCCCTTTAAGCAATAATATCGTTAATAATGAGATTCTTATTAAACACAAGTAAGACATCAATTATTTTAAGATATGCATCAATAAAATTCTTACTGTTAGCATAATACTCTTTAATTTGATCAAAATCAGTCATCTTAAAGTATTAAAATATTGGAAGATCTACATGCATACCACACACTTATAATGTATTTACATATCTTACACCTAAATTCTAATGTATTTAAATTGGGATTGAAATAATCCTCTGTTGGGATTGTTTCAGTTTATATCAAAAATTTATTAAATTAGAACTTTTATAGACTCTAAGATTAAAACAAAGCTTGTCAATGGAAAAAGAGAATACAAACGCATATATTAGAATTGATAATAATTTGATATTTTTATGAATTTAAATTAAGGCGTGTACATTGTGCATGAGAATTCAATTGTTTATTTGATCGCTGGGACTTGAAAGCAAACAATCTAAAATATCATATTTTGTCATTTTGATGAAATAATTTATGACCATATAAGTTCCTAAAGAAACAAAAGAATACAAAAGTGATTCCCTACATAATGATGACATTTTAAGCAACTAACACTTTCAAATTTTACGCTCAACATAATTATAGTGCATGAGTTATGTTGGCATGATGGATATTTGGATGAGCGCCATACATACTTGTGAAATTACAAGTTTGAATGTGTTTTACATGCTTTCATCTACAATATTTTTAGTGCTATAAATATTATTAATGAGCAATGGTATGGTTATTAATATGAAAGTTTCCTTATACATGGTTTTACAAATTTCTGCATGGCACTCTTGGCATTCAATATAATTTACTAAACTCTTTACTGCTGGGTTAGTTTTTTTCTGTAGCTACATGGATGCTATAGTTTAGCTTGATAATAACCATATATACTTAAAATCATTGGTAGACGCAAATGCTAATCCTAAGATTAAAGGTTGTAGAGATTTCTATCTTGAAATTCTCACATCAATTTAGATGAAGTGACATGGGGATTAAGCTTGGAAATTTGATGGAAGTATAGTTAAACGAAGTAACACCATCCCAAATATAGGTCACATGCTTCGCATATTTTTCTCTTTATTTTTGTAAGAATTTGAGCGAAATTAATCTCGAACTCTCGCAAACAACGCATAAGAAAGGCCTTGAATCCAATACCTCTTAATTGGAAGCCTGAGCTCCCACCCAGCAGCCTCACGTAAGCTATGCTTTGCACCTTTTTATTTTCATATGTTATACAATCACGATGAATTACTAAAAAATTCAAAAAAATTAGCCTTTCCAATAGTCTTGTTACTACCTAGATTTTAATCAAAATCAATCATTCCGTCGTCATTTTGTTCTCTTTCTCTCAACCTTGTTTAATGGATAACTCTACAAAACCACGACCCATCATTCATCTCCAAGGTTTTAATTTTTTTTTTTTATGTTTTTATATTTTTAATTAGTTTTTTATATTTTCATCATTCATTTCTAAGGTAAAATTCTTGAGGAACACATAATCATTGCACATGCTTATATTGGAATTATAAATTATGAATTCAACTCAAAACAATGAATTTAATGTCAACTATGCCCTCTTTAAACATGACCATATAACACTATGGATTATCGAAGCCATCCGAATAGAGTTTGAGAAGCTATTCTCATACCAAGTTCAAATTAAGCACGAATCAAGGTCAACATTCTTAATCAAGCCAATCTAAATACCAACCATGCGCTCAAATAAAGATCGGGATTGGCTCTCACAAACGAGTTTGCTCAACTCAGTTCGGTTCACATAAAGTCATGGAGCTCCTCATAGAAGTTGAACCTCCTTGTGATGGGTAAATGCGGATCAAGTAGAATGGAGATGAATAAGGCGAAGAAAAAGACGAAATATAAGGCACCCAATAAAGTATGGCAACATGGTGGCATTAAGTTATCTAACAAAAAATGAACATGGCAAACATCTCCACTCACTCTCATGTTCATTCACCCAAGGACATGACTTAAAACTCAAAAGTAATCCGATTCACTCTAATTTTGAATTTAGAGTTGGGGCATTTACATACTATACACTCATATCTTATGTATTTACATGTCTCTCACTTAAACTTCCATATTTACACACATAACACTCAAATCTTTAATATTGTATAAAAAATGTCAATATTATCACTTATTAAATGTGAAATAAACCTTTTCATACATAGGTCTAAAGCACCACAGTGCTCTGTAAATGTGAAAGTTTAGGTGTAATATGTAAGTACATAAGAATTGTGTGCTACATATGTAATTTCTCTTTAAAATTATAACATATAAAACGAAGATGCACAAAATCCTACAGAAAGCATAAACTTGAAGATGGAAGAAAGTGTTACCATTTCCACCTGTAGAATGTGCTTGATCTCCATTGCTTGAAATAAACATTCCCTGAAAAATATTCGACAGGTAAGAAAAACATCCATATAATCATCCTACCTGTTGGCGTGCCCTCCGGAGCTCCTGCTCAAGTTGGCTGAGCTTCAATCTGCTGTTTTCAAGTTGATGAACATAAGCCTGACAAACAAGTGGAATCATGTTTCAGAACTCAAATGAAAATAATGTGGAAAAAAGAAAAGTAAAAAGGAAATGAAAGTTATAACGGTCGGCAAAAAAAAGCGTGCAAAAGTAATCACTTAGCCATAGTTTAAAACCAGACACAATCCTTAGTTGATAAAATACAAAAAAATTTACATACATGCCACTCAGCTCCTATGTATTTATATATCTAACCCCTAAACTCCAATTTTTGCATACATAACACGTTAAATATGAATGAAAAGGTGCATTTCACCCTTTTGAAGTTAAAATGGTGATAGTATTGATGTGATATGAAAGATTTCGCTGTTATAAATATAGAAGGTAA
>NW_018164834.1:158426-175703 GCF_001263595.1 Phalaenopsis equestris | reverse complement strand
GATCAAATTTTGATCAATTTGGTATCCCATCTTTTTTCACTTTCTATTTGAGAGACCTTTTGTGATCAATTTTTGCTCTATAAAATGACACGAGAAGCGGGAGCTTTCATGCGTATAGTCAGAGAGCAGAGGAAGGAGAGGTGTTGTATGTTTTCTTACCGTGCACTGCGCTCGAGGGAAGAAAAGTATCATCGCATTTCTTTGTTGCGTCGAGTCGTGACCAAAGTTAAAGGAAGAAAGACGAGAGCCGAACACTGTGTGCGATGAATACATTATAAGTGTGTGGTATGCATGTATTGAAAATATGGTGTAGTAGATGAAAAAGGAATGTTATAATGAATGCAAGACTATGGGTTTGTTTAGGGCAGCTGCAACTTATCCAACTTCTGCTGATAAGCAGCTTATTCTAATAATCTGTTGATGAGCAGCTAATCAAGATAAGCTGACTGATTGTTTGGTTAGTGCGTTTTGAGAACAGTTGATTCTGGATAAATGACCAATATGTCCCTATTCTGGATTAGTTGTTTAGCTGTTTGGTTCGTGCGTTTTGTAAACAGCTTATTTGCAATTTTTTTTAAAAATTTACCAACTTTCTTGATGCAATCATAAATGGGAGATAAATGTGAAGATTGAAGACATGAAAATACAAAATATTCTTAAAATTAAAGTTCAAATGTTAAGATATGAAAATACAAAATATTTTTATCACTTAAACATTTCAGATCACATCACAGAAACACAGTTACCTAAACAAAAGTGAAATACAACTTAACACACTAATATTTACTATAATGATACCCAAAAAAGAAGAAAAGATAACATGTTAAAATTACAAGGAAAAAAATATAATGTTGACTTTAAAATGTAGCAGCATATCACGGACAATGCTGCCCGGCTCTGACACTTCAGAACCCAGAGCAAACCTATCTGAATAGGCTACCGTAGAAACAGCACTAGAACCAAGAGCGGTGTTCTGAAATTGTGATACCGACAAACTCCGAGCAGCGGTGTCCTGTTGGGATTTCATAGAAAGAGGCATACTGTCGGCCCACCTGAAGTAAATGTAATCCTCCTGTCCTGTAAAATTGTCTCCCGTAGCTATGTGGCTGGCATGACATGAGTAGCAAGGTCGGTAACCCGCACTGACACATTACTTGCCCGAACTTCTCTGAATATCTAGAACTAATCGTCCTGCAGTTAATAAAAAGAGAATAGATTAGTAAAAAAATTGAGGAAATATTGAAAATATACTTACCGAAGTATGGAGAAGTCAATCAATTTCAGCACTATGAGAAGCCATCACAACACAGCTGCAGCTCATTATATAATATATAGCAGCCATGTATTATAATGAGACCCAACAGGCTCCATCCCAGATTTAAAGATGAAATTTATATCCAGCAAATATGCACAATGGAACAAAAGAGATTCCAATAAATCAACAATAGCATAATTTCATTAACTGTAGTGCATTTTGGTGCAGTGCGCATTTTGGAGAAGGAAGCAAAATCAAAGCAACAGGTACCAGCACCCCATTCGATTCTATTTTCGCATGACTCCTGGTAGTTTCCAATGAATTACAGTCTTTATCAGAATCTTTTCTATATCGCTTAACAATGAAACAAAATTCATTTTGCAAATTTGACAAAACTTATGGTCGAACACCCTCTATATCCTGTTAATATGAGTGAATGGTCATCAGTAACTGAAATGTTCTACAACTGTTATATCTAACTGATTGATGATTATTAGCTTATCAATGTCATTCATAAAGCAATTAACTATTCAATAATATATTTATCTTGCTTAAAAAGCCTAAAAAAAGAGAAAACATTGATAAGCATTCATATTTGACATGGCCTTTAATAGAACCACATAAGAAACTGCTTTTACAGGCAAACTAACGCCTATCACATGAAAAATAAGGATGGTAACAACTATTGTGTCGTAGAAGCAGCGGTTGTCCTAAAAGAAGATGGCTCATCCAAGCTGCAATGAGAGGAACACCCTTTATGTTCAATGAAATTTGTACATGCTTAGCCTCATTAGTTTCCAAAAGCCAAGATTTTCAGAAAACCACGATTTCCAGAAAAGCATAGAAGAGAGGATTTGAAGTTGTAATATGTGCTCACAACCACGCTCTCCAACCAATCTTCAATGGAAAGTAATAAATGTCCAACCATTTTAATGCAAAATTGCATAGACTCTACCACATTACCATTCTAATGCAGTCAAGTAATAAAACAGAAATGACACATTTTTTCTAATAAAATGCTGAATGAAATAAGCACTATTCACTGGAACAGGTACATGTTAAGGGGTTCATTGGAAACATCATAAGGTAGCAGGAACAAATTGACCAAATAAAGATGGTTCAAAAAGCTAGAACTCCCTCAAATAGATGCCACACCAAGTTGCACGAGATGGACAAATACCATTTTGTTTAATAATTGACACCAAAGTTATAAGCCTCACAAGTTAAAGTTAATTAGAACTTGTATTGTGATGTCAAAGATATATTATTCCAGAGGTGGTCACACCCCTCACCAACAAATAATGGCTAAAAAAAAATGCATTTCTAATATAAATTTCTATTTAAAGCCAATTAATCATAATAACTTGTATTCATCTGCATAATTAAATGCTTATATGTGATAGGAAGCAAACAAGAAGATAAATACCTTCAGTCTGTATTACTCCCTTGCAGTCTTCTTTCTACACATAAATGGTGGCAGCAACGCAAAGAGCTTCAGGTACATCAGATAAGACACAAAAATGATTTGAAGGTAAAAAAAAAAAAAAAATTGGGACACCCTGACATATATAGCAACAGTTACAACATATAATAGCAGTCATACAAATGTTGCCATATAATAGCAGCCACACAAATGCTTGCCCGGGTAACTATTACATAATAGCATCTTTCCACAAAAATCCATAATTCACCTTTACTCATACTAATTGAACCCTGCAGGAAATACTATCCTGTTATGCATTTACCACACCAAACAGACTTAGTAGGAAAAAACTACAGAGAAGTAATAGTTACCAAACTTAAGAGAAATGGTTACTACCAACAGATAGTGCTTACAGAAATGCTTACCCATAATATCAACATAAACTATGTAAATCCATTACTTAACATATAAGCAAGCATACGTAATTGTTTAGCTAAACTTTAAAATACATTACTTAACATGTTTGGATAATGTCGTCCGCTATTCGCTCTCTCAAAGCAGTCATTTCTGATGCCCCTTCATCATCTCTAGTGTTTGTTTCAAGTGAATTTATTTCAAGCTGTGGTATGGTGGATCCCACATGGAACTCGAATGCTTTGGGGGGATTTTGCATTAAATATGCTTCAAGCTCGGCAAGTTCTGTATCACTTCTTGAGGGATGCCTTCTAATAAAGTTGTGTAGTGTCATGGTGGCCACTACTATTTGGACCTGCTTCGAAAATGAATAAGTGGACATATCACGCAATATAACCCATTTCTTCTTCCACACTCTGAATGATCGTTCGATTACGCCTCGCAATGATGAATGTCGTTTATTGAATAATTCTTTCTTGCCACGTGCAACATCGCTTGATCTTTCAAAATCTGGGATATGATACTTTGTATCTTGATACGGCTTAAGAACCCCCCCTCTGTAAGGGATATCCGGCGTCGACCAAGTAGTACTTACCTATTGCACGATGTTATTTAGATATTGGAGTACATAATGAAATTTATTTGTCAAATATGCGTACCTGGAGGTGGGTAAGGGAACTCATGTGCTCAGTTGCTAGTAGCGAATTTGAAAACACGACTATCGTGTGCACTACCGTCCCATCCGACCATCAAGAAGGTAAAACACTTATTGAAATCACACACGACCATAACATTTTGTGTTGGGGATCCACACCATCCTATGTAAGCGACCTTCTCTCCAGGAGACAATTGTGCATCGACGCGTGTTCCGTCAATAGCTCCAATATAGTTCTGTGGTTCAGAAGTACCCCATAACCATTTAATATCTATATTTTTAATCTTGAAAATGAAATTTATGTTGGGAAAGTACCTTGAAGAACTGCATGTATCGAGGGTCATTTGCAATTTGTGAAGGAATGGACTGAAACATTGGGTCCTCGGGTTTTACTATCTTGTATGTCAAACTCACAAGAACATTCAAACCAACAAAAAAATATCTACTAATGGTTTCTGAGGAATGTTGAAATCGCTCCATAACTCCTCTAAATGATTCATTTTAGAATAAAATATACAAGGTAATTGCCAATACTTCCCTGGCAGTTATTCTTGATGAGTTGTGTAATCCATGAATGTTCTGAAATTCATTTAGCAGATAAAAAAATAACTCTTTCATCATATGGAATATGGTGGCAAATCTTGTTGGGTGGCCCCGTAATAACTCCCTGACCCATCTATCTCCAATATGACTTGATGTCATACATGGGGTTCGATCAACATATGTATGATAGTAGTAGTATAGCAAAATAAGGGCGAGAGTGACTTTGCAGTTGTGGTTAAGTTGTTCTTCATCTATTCTACAAAATGTGGTAAATGATATTTTCTTAAATATGTTAAACATTAACTTAAAGTAATAGGAAAGATACTATAGTAAGAGTAAAAGCAATACATAAACATAAAATCTATTGTTTAGAAACATTCACATAAAGTCTAAAAGAAGACATAAAATTAAATAGTCCATCACATAATTATTATAATGATCGATACTAAAATAAAACCTAATTTCAACTCTAATCAATCATTCATGAAAGATCGCAAGTAAGGAAGTCGGAATTCTGGGTCTAAATTCGCATTTTGGGTCCAAATTCGCAAAGAACTGTCTACGAGTGGAGTTCCCTAGCAACTTCACACATTTTAAATACATAGATTTGTCTTCCTTAACATCGAGATATGTATTTAGGATTTGAAGACACTTCTGAATTGAGCAGTCATTTGGTGTTGGTACTGGTGTTGGTGGTGCACGCTTCGCTTTGAAGGGTTCAAGTAGCGACTCTATGGAATCTCTGACAAATGCGGCTCCAACTTTCTTCTTTTCTACTCTAGGACGCTTTGTCCCGCCAGTGGATTGAACATCCGTGTGGATTTGGCTGGGACCTTCTTTCGACTCACCTATATGTTCGGTTTCCATCTCCTGTGTTAAACCTGGAAAATCTTGCTCAGTTGGGGTAATAGCATGATATTCGGTAGCGACAACATTGATGAACATCCCATCAAACTTTTCCTCTAAAATTGGATCAATGCCGCTAAATTTGAATTTTTTGGCTGCTGGCACTACCTGAAACAGAATAGAGGAGTCATTAGCAGGAATTTTTGCAATGTGTAAATCGATGTAACAAGTAAAGTGACGTATGCATTTACCCCTAATTTCTCAGCCCACCATTCTTCTGGTGCATCAATTTTTCGTTTCATTGGATCCCAACCCAATCCGGTTGAGCCCCTTTTGAGCTCTCCAAAATTTCCAATCTTTTTTTAATTGATCTCATTTGTTTTTTAGTTTCATCCGATCGTAATCCATTCCGGTCATTTCCTTGAATTTAGTCATAAGATTCAACCAAACTTCTTTATTAAACTAAGTGGTCGATATATTACCCACCTCGACCTCCCTCAGGCAGAGATCACAAAATATTAGGGTGGTCTCTTTATCCCACATGGCAGATGATCCAAATTCTTTACTCATATCGACTGTGACAGAAAAGAGCTAGCATGAAATTAATAGTATTCAGAAGATATACAAACAATCCTTAATACATCACCATTATTAGAGTACAATGAAGCTAAAACAAGACAATAATTGGGTATGCAAAAACTTCTTGTCTACCTTATGCAGTAGAGGAGTAAATTGTTGATTCTTCAACATTCACAATAGGATTGCTTGTAGTACATGAAGCTAAACAGTAAAAATAATGCAATAGATAAATACATGGCTCATGCAAATGTCAATAGATTGATGCTCAGAGTCTCTCCAGCAAGCTTAACGTTCTCTAGAAAATGTTCATAAAAAAGAAACACATACTCAAGATACAATTTCCCAAAATACCTGAAATTTTTTTTTTGTAGAATCTTGTTCAAGAAATTATTGCAATGAAGATTGTGTTCCTTAAAATCATTTCCATTCCATCGAACTCTTCATGAATTACAAAAATGGGACAATGAAGAAACTTTTCAAATTCAAGCTACGAAAATATCAAAGAACATTAGAGCAAGTGACTGTAATTTCCCAATTTTCAGGTACGCACGAACACATCAGTGCAATTTCCCAATTTCCAAGTAACTGCTATTTTTTCCTCAGGAAACCCTCCTAATATGAACAGATTCGCAAAGAAAAATTTTGCTTTTAAAATCTGTTCTAAAGTTAGTATATGGTAAAATGTCTTTTAGCATATATTAACAAATCCGTAAAGAACAATTTTGTTTGTATATGCTCTCATGAAACCCTCCTCACTAATTTTTTTCCAGTAGCACCACCCTAACCGAAAAATCATGAACAACACGGGAATTCGCGATGCTTCAAATGTTTTCGTTAAAACATCAGATCTATATCTTTCCCAGCTTTGATCATTCTAATCAAAGTGGATCTAGTTTTTTTGCCATCTCATATCAATACTTCAAGATTCACCGTAAAATTCAACAGCCAAGAAGGCTTTCGGCAGAGGAGGGAGTGGAGGGAGGATCGAAGAGAGGAGACGAGAATTTTTTACCTGCGGAATGATTGTAGCAACGGAGGCAGGATCAACGTGGGCAGTACAAATTAGAAAACGCAGTTTGAAAAAACGCCCCACAAACGCGCGAAACAAAAATTAAGGTGGCGTTTTCAAAACGTCGCTGCACATATAAACTGCCCCAAACGGGCCCTATATTTCAATATTTTTTTACAATTCTCTTTTATTTTCGAGGAGTTTATATACATAACCCCTAATTCTCATGTATTTACATGTCTAACATCTAAATTTTATTTTAAATTTAATCCACTCAAATCTTTCATATCACTCAAAAAACACCATCATTCAACTTAAAAAAAGTGACAATATATATATAACAGTTAAAATTTAGGTGTGGTATATGTTAGTACTTAGGAATTAAGTGTTATGAATTTAAATCTTCAATTAAATTTTTTTTCCAGAAATCTAATCATTAATTTAAAATTTTCACAGCCAGCTTGAAAATAGTGGGTTTTTTAATCAATGCTCCACTTATTTGCCATATAAACCTATTTTTATAAAGGAAAATTATTACATCAGGACTCCTAACGTAGAGCTACGTTCGGAGTCCACTCATATGCGGACATGTGGCTTCAAAAAAACGCACGCGCTTTTCTATGATCCGGCCCGATAACACAAGTGAATATTTCTCATATGTTATTCCACGTTATTCAGGTGTTATTGTGGTGGTATTGATGTGTTATTGTGTTATTATAACACCGAGGATATTCTCATAACACAATAACACATGAATATTACCTTAATAACACTTGAATAATATGAAATACCACAGGAGGAATATTTCCCTGTGCTAAAATGATTTTTTTTTATTTTTCTGTCACCTCCACGTGATCGTATATGAGTGGACTCCGAACATAGCTCTACATTAGAAATCAGAACATTTTGTAAAATTTTTTAATTTACAGCTCTTATGAGAAAAACAAAATATATTCATAATTCTTGAATTAATCTTATGTGGAATATTATAAATAATGTGAAAATTTTTTCAAAAAATTGCATTTTTAATTATTATCATTTATATTTTCCATTTGTCAATAATATGAAAGCTATTAAATAGTCCACCCAATAAAATAAATAAATATATCTAAATATCCATTAACATGTGATTAGAATAATTTAAATTAATTAATTATATTTTTAAGAAGAGTGCAATTTAAGTTATGGTTAATTATTTATATATTATATTTATTTAAAACATATAGAATAAATTTTGGGTCATTTTATCCCATTTATGGTTTATTTTAACATGCTTCTAAATTTATAATGGTTTAAGTTCAAATTCAAGGGAGCCAATTTAATCTTATGTACTTTCATAGTACAAACATAATATAAAAAAGAAGATTTACATACATATTACTCATTTCTTATGAATTTACATATCAAACATTAAACTTTAATATATATATATATATATAGATATATATATAAGTCGCCTTCTATATGCAAGAAAAGAAGATGTGTGTATTTTTTTTAAGATAGATAAAATAATGATATTTTTTATGCTATATGAAAGGTTTAGTGGTATAAATGTAAAATGCAAAATTTGGTTGTCGTCTATGTAAATACTTAGAGATTAGGTGGTATGCATGTTAATACCCCCATAAAAAATAATAAATGGTCAATTGATGAATAATATATAGTACTTATAAAAAAATTAAAAGAAATTATCATTTTAAATTTTGAATTTAATTTGAACAGATTTCATTGAATTTAATCATATAAAAATGTTTAAACTTGAGTAAATTAAATATCATTTCATTTATGTTGAGATAAAGTGTGCATAAATATCAATTATAATATTTATTTTATACAAATTTGTCATAATTGAGTGGGAATTTACACAATTTTCTTTCATGTTAAAAAATGTCCCAAGTAAGCCGCTTGCTTGAGAGAGGGAGAAGCCATGTTCAGGCTCAGAGCTCCAAATCTTCCTTCCAGCTCCCAGCTTTTGGTTTCCACTAGCAGATTCTCAATGCTCTCCTGCAGAGCTTTCTCTTCCTTTGGTTCTTCAAACCCATCCCCTACCTCCCTTATCAGACGCATCTCCTCTAAAACCCTACACAATCCATTTTCATTAATCTCTCCCCGTTTCCCCTTCTCCGGCCGAGCGCCTTCGATGGAGAGCAATCCAAGGTCTCAAGGCAAAGGTTGGTGAGTTTTTGAGAGCAAAATATTGATGTTTTCTTTCGAAAGTTGTCGCCTTGTTGTGTTTTATGAGCAATTCTTGTTCGGTCTTGTCTGTTGGATGCTTGATTTAAATGAGGGAGAAGTGTTTTTTTTTTCCCTTTGTTAGGGTTCTTTGGTATTTGATATTTTTGTTCGCCAGAAACAATAATCAATGTTGTTGGAGTTTGCAGACTGATCTTCGTGCGCCCAATATCGTGTTCATCAATTGAGCCATGCTGCTCTTGTGATCTACTTTTGTTTGTCATGTTCTAGTGATAATGAAAGGATTAATGGAGGTCATAGGACTCAACATTATCTTTGATGGAGATATTATTCTAAATGATTAAAGCTATGAGGATGGCTTTACGAATGGTGTCGATGGTGATGAGGATGGGGTGATTAGATTTATGTTGGAACTTTATGATTAGCGCCAATGAGAAGCGCTTCATCACAATCTATCAATGGGTTTGCACAAATATTGACACTATCAAGAGGTATATGAGCTCGAAGTTTGTTGTTATTGCACGAAGGTCGTCGAGGTACAAATGATGACATCTTTAGTTGGAAGTGAGAAGTAGTTACTAGTTGCAAAATTTAAATTATATTGATTTAGGATAAATGTGAAATTTCACCATTTTGCTTAAAACCATGATGAAATATGTTGATGCAATGCAAGCATGATGGTTCCATATTCATAGAGCTTATTAGCTCATCGTCTCTCTCTCTCTCTAATTCTTTTATTTATATATTATATTAAGAGGATTTATTTGCTAAGGTTGAAAGATATGGGGATTCTCTTTATGGTGGGATGGATTTCACTTAGATTTGGATAATACCATTTTTTTGTGATATGCTTGTATATATGTGTGACATTTGCTAGTGAATTAGTTCATATTCTTGCTCTTGTGGATGGACGTGAGTAATTATTTTGGCATGACAATGTAATTATGGCTGTTATATTGTTATATTTTGTAAATTTGTTTTTTTTTTAAATAGTACACATGCTATAATGTTATTTATTTATTTTAATTTTGTCATTGGCAGTCATGTTTAGTGCTGGTAGTAGTGTAGGACAGAATAAGGAGATTCTGGTCCAACATTTACTTGTTGGAGAGAACGATCTTAAGCTTTTGTTGGAGCTACAACAACGGATTGCTCGAGGTATGTTTGGGATGTTTCTTATATATATATATGTGTGTGTGTGTGTGTGTGCATATTCTCCCATTGCATGTTTCTCTTGCTTTTTTCCAATAGCTTCTTAAAAGAGTTGCACTCACCAAAATATCTACACAAGATACCACCAAGCCTTCAAAATTTTTTACGGGGTGTTTGGTATCGCCCTGTTAACAAGATTTGTTCATTGGATTTACTAAATCCAGCCAAACATAAAAAATACACAAGTTCCGTGGATTTATGGTCTGGATTTTGCCTTCAATTCATGTTAAGTCTGTATTTAATAAATTCAACGAGGGGGTGGATTTAATAAATCCGGATTTCCTAAATCCTACTAACATTAAATCCTTCCTGCACCCAAACACCCTCTTAGGATTGAGGACTTAAAAATGTTAAAAAATTGTGACGAGAAAGAGACATGAAGAGATTGAAATTTGGGATCCTAACTAATAACATGAACAAAGAGTGCATTCAGAGATAAAATGGCCAAACCATGCTTCATATGCTATGGATATCCAAGCTTCATCTTTGATGCTAAAATTGACGATGTTTTTTTGTGTTGGCGCCTGATACGATCTGACCTCAAAATCAACACGCATTTCCAGAAAAATTTGGACGAACACTATATTTTTTCACTAAATCAAACTACTCAACAAGAAATTGAAGGATAAGCACCTAAGATTCGAGAGGTAGGTGATCTCTCCCAATTCCTACAATTTGAGAGGTAGGAAATCTCTCCTAAAACATAAGCCTAAGACTCACAGCTCAATCAGATGCATAAACCTAACCCTAATCATAATAAGTCTATTTATATTCAACAATAGTAATAATAAAAGGCTAAATTACCCTTTGGCATACAAAGACGAACTTGCCCTTGGACTAAGCATAGGCATAACAACGCCATGTTATCTTTTTCACGATCTACGGAAAATTGAAACAGTTTGAAATATATGATAGCCTTGTTACTTTGTTGTATTAGCATTCTTTATTGATCTATTTTTTACTTTAACATTGGAAGAAATGGTGCTCTTGTTGATAGCTCATGTTTTATTATCTAAACATTTATCGGCTATCGATATATATCCTGTGTTTAAGTCCCCCGAAGCTAATGAAATTCATTTTTTCAGGTGAGGATTTGAGTGATTTGGCTGTGGAATATTCAATTTGCCCTTCAAAAGATAATGGTGGGATGCTTGGTTGGGTTCGCAGAGGGCAATTGGTATGCCGTGGCAGCTGTCCAAATTTTAGCTTTGTTGAATGTCTTTCTATCTCTGTAAACTTACAAATTATATTTGGGAAATTTACATGCACACCACATCATTCTTATGTTTTTACATATTTAACACCTGATGTCTGATATTTACACTTCTAATACTTTGGTGTCATAAATCTATGCATGAAAATATATATTTTACTTTTTAAACGGTATTGATGATAGTATTTTTGATGTCAGTTAAAAATTTGAGTCGTGCATGTATGCATGTAAATGCCTCGTTATATTTCCGCTTCTCATATCATCCTTTTAGACTTTTTACTTCACTAATATGGCGAAATGCTGCAACATTATAAAATAATGGCTTGTATGATATCTGCTTTTATGTCGAATTTTATATTTAAAAATATGACCTTCTTATGCCACATGATTTGAATTTTGGTGTATTTGTTATGTTATCATGTTTTCACGTCGCGGTCTAGTAATGAAAATAATGAAATAACAGATTCTATTTACCTTTATGCTGTGTTTAGTATAACATAATTCTTTCGGTTGGAGTCCTAAGCGACATTGGTCTACTTGAGGCCGAAGTATTGTATTTGTTATGTTATCCTTGATGATATTTTTCTCGAATCATTTGTCGAATAAGTATTGTAATTCTTGCTAGGTGCCGGAGTTTGAAAAAGCAGCCTTCGATGCATCTTTGAATAAAGTTGTGCGATGTAAAACTGAATTTGGGTGGCACCTTTTGGAAGTGCTCTCTGAGAGGTATGTGTCACGACCGTCACAACCACCACAATGATCTACTTCGGCCTTATTGGGGATCACTTTTATTTTTTGTTTTTATTTTTTATTTTTTGCTTTTATTTTGAAAATATATTTGTTTAGTGTACTTTTAATTTTAAAAAATAAATTAATTTATTTTTAAAAGCACTCAAAGCATTTAAGAGTTATTTTGAATGTTTGTAAAAATAATCAAGCATGTTATAGCATACCAAATATATTTCATTTTAAATAAAAAAATAAACAAAGCAAAACAAAAAATAAATAAAATACGGATGTGTTCCCAATTGACCCTCTTAGATATTATTTTGTCTATTTAGAATCTATATGTTTTGTGCGTTCCATCGTCTCTAGGGAAGAATCTATGCTGGGAGATATTGAACCGGTGGATCTCCATTCGAAAATGCAAGATCCCAAATTTATTCACGAAGCTCAATTGATCGATGTCCGCGAACACGAGGAAGTGTATGCTAACTTTTCTTATTGACCTTCTTACACATTCCTGCATTCTAAAAAGAGAAATTTACATACATACCACAATTCTCGTGTAATTAAATATCTAACACCTAAATTTTGATATTTATACTTATTTCACTTTTTTATCTTAAACCTATGCATGAAATGGTATATTTCAATTTTACAAAGTTAATGATGGTGGAATTTTTTATATGATGTTAAAGTTTTGGGTGTTATAAATTTAAATATAAAAGTTTTGATGTTAGATATATAAATATATAAGAATTGTGTGGTATGTATGTAAATACCCCCTTTTAAAAATTATGTTTTAAGGAATCAATTTACTAGCAAAACTTCAAAAGAACCATAAGGTGATATATCATCTTTGGTGCTTTAAATCTATGCATGAAAAGGTGTATTTCACTTTAAAAAACTTGTAGTGGTGCTATTTTTGATATAATATTGAAATTTTGAGTGCCCTGTGTGTAAATATGAAAGTTTAGGTGTGAGATATTTAATTAGATAATTTTTTAAGATTTTTTACAGAATTATGGTCTTGTGCTTAATGAGACATTAAATGTTAAAAAGGCCTTCTTTTGTAATGACAGAGCTCAAGCTTCTCTGCCAGGCTTCAAGGTTCTACCTCTTCGTCAGTTTGGAACATGGGGATCTGTCATAACTGATGAGTTTGATCCAGAAAAGGATACGTATGTGATGGTTAGTTCTTACTTTATAAGTAATCACATCATTATATTGTAGGGGAATTTACATAAATACCACACATTCTTTATGTATTTACATATCAACACCTAAACATTATTTTTTGCTTGCATACCACTCTAATCTCTTGACATCACATAAAAAATATCACAAAACTATCGTTTTAGAAGTGAAATATATCTTTTCATGTAGAGATTTATGACACCAGAGTTTTATAAGTGTAAATATCAAACTTTGGGTGTCTGCTATGTAAATACATAAGAGTTGTGTGGTATGTATGTAAATTTCCTCATATTATATCTTATGCCATATTGTATAGTTTTTTATAGTGTAAATACATCAGCACTGGTTTTGTATCCTTCGTAGGGCCAACTTTTTCTCTATAGGTGTCATTGCAGTTAGTTGCTGCCTTATTGTTAAGCTGTGTAGTTTAAATTTTAGGGAAGATTTACATGCTTTTCGTGCAGTTAGTTGCTGCCTTATTGTTAAGCTGTGTAGTATAAATTTTAGGGAAGATTTACATGCTTATCGTGTATTTACATATCTAACAGCTAAACATCAATTTTTACATATATACCACCTTTTCTTATGCATGAAAAGGGTATTTCACTTTGTATTTACATATCTAACACCTAAACATCAATTTTTACATATATTACCACCTTTTCTTATGCATGAAAAGGGTAATACTACTATTTAAGAGTTAAAATAGTAGTATTTTTTATGTGATATAAAAAATTTGGGTGGTATAAATGTGGAAATCGAAGTTCAGGTGCCTGATGTGTAAATACGTAAGAACTTGGTGGTATGTATGTAAATGCTCCAAATTTTATTCTACCTGCATACCACTTTTTTAGGACAGCTACATGCATCCCACAGAATCCTTATATATTTACATATTTAACACCCAACACTAAAATCTTTAATATGACATAAAAATATTACACTATTACTTACCTTTTGTGGTATGTATGTAAATGCTCCAAATTTTATTCTACGTGCATACCACCTTTTTAGGACATCTACATGCATCCCACAGAATCCTTGTATATTTACATATCTAACACACAACACTAAAATCTTTAATATGACATAAAAATATTCCACTATTACTTACCTTTCAAAAATGAAATACTTCTTCTCATGCATAAATTTATAACTCCAATGTGTTATAAATATAATTATAAAAAGGGGCATTTGCATACATACCTATATTTACATATCTAACACCAAAACTCTACTTTTTTACATTTATAACACCCAAATCTTTGATATCACATAAAAAAATACCAAATTTTTTAGTTTTTTAAAAGTGAAATACACATTTTCATGTATAGGGAAGGTGGCATATATGTAAAAATTAAAGCTTTGGTGTTAAATATGTTAATTCATAAGAATTAAGTGTTATGTATGTAAATCTTACATACAAAAATTTAGGTGTAGATATGTCAATACTTACGGATTGTGTGATTTGTTTCTAAATTTTCCTTCTTTCTTTTATGTTCTGTTCTCTTTCTCTCTTTGTATTTGAATAGGTTTCGCCTATTTACCAAAACACTTCGCACTTTCTCTAAAATTGCATCGCTCTTTTTTGCTTTTGCCAGTGTCACCATGGCGCCAGATCCTTGCAGGTTGCGAAGTGGTTGCAGACACAGGTAAAGCTAATTTTTTTTTTCTAAATTAATTATTTTATTTAATATTACTATAGGCCATTGTTACTTCTCATGATCTTCAGAATGTTCTTGCTTGATTCTGCTCTAAGTTATGGAGATCTGTATGACTGTTTGCTCTTCAATCTTGTTTTTGGTTTTTTTTTTTTTTTTATTTGTTGTTTTTGTGAAGATTTACCTTTACGTATTTACATATCTAGCACATTAGCTTCATTTTTTTACATAATACCACCATAAATATTTCACTTTTTTTTTTTAGTTAAAAAAGTGATATTTTTTGTGGTATGAATGAAATTGATATGCAACTGAGTTTGCGTAGCCCGTTCTCTTTGTATTTCAAAAATGAGTCTTACATTTGAATGAAATGTCAGGTGTAATTATAAACAAAGATAGAATTGCATTTTTATCTTCTAATCTCCACCCTAACTAAGAAGATGACTTGTATGCTTATTATTCTAACCATACCATATGAGAAAAGTGTCAAAATAGTTTCTGACTCTTTGCACGAGTCATTTTAGTTCTTATGTTTATGAAAGTGTCAATTTAGTCCTGATACTAAAATATGGATTGAAATGGTCTGAACGGAAGATTATTTCAGCCAAATTTAAAGAGTCTGGTGCTATTATTTTCAATTTGATTGTGTCAATCAATGATTCACTGGAAGCTCAATTTCATCGATTAAGCTTGTCAGTGAGTTTGTCAAGGCTCATGGGAGGTGTTCCCAAAAGGATTTTTTTTTTCAATTTGGAAAAGAAAAATAAATTTTTTCTATAAGCAGTGTCGAGCTAGCAGTGTTCCAACGCCCGAATGATAGTGTAGTTGCGCCTGATCTAGCTTCAAAAACCTAGAGCACGACATTGCAATGCTCAGAAGTCAGAGCCCCCAACGCCCCTTCGAGGCGTCATTGCGCTACTATCGTGGCACCTCGAGCCATTAATCGAATTTCAGCAATTCTCCACTTAAAGTTTCGGTTTTGCCAACTAATGTATATTGAATTTCAATTTTTATCGTGCAAAGGGGACGAGAGGAGCATTCTGAAGTGTTCCAAAGTGTGGACAGGTTTGAGTGTGGTTTCATTTGTGCAATTCTCCTTATTTTCTTCATAGTACATCTCTTGGGACTTTTTCTCATTCTCGGGTTTTTCTATAACCTCATATAAACACTCTGGGGGCTATTTTGACACTTCATACCAAACTATAGCGTGACATTCATGTGGATCTGGATGTGTAAAAGAATTAACTATGTCCTATCATAAAACCTCTTTTAATCCTTAATTAATTATATTTTTCTTTTAATTTTTTTTTAATTATTTGTAATAATTTTGTAGGGATTCAAGCGGGTGTTTAACGTGTCAGGTGGAATTCATGCATATGCTCTGAAGGCTGATCCCTCTGTGCCTACATACTGAACAAACACTCTTCTGTCTCCTCCTCAATAGGCTGTGTTTCTTCTCATGCGTGAAACATGCTCCTAATCTTTAATATAAGTCTTATTTTTGAAAATCTTGTTTGTGGAGGTTTATTAATATTTTTCTTTTTCACTGTTAGAAATTTTGTTATATTTTTTAAAATAATTTTTGAAAATAAATTGAAAGATTTACATATATAAACTCAAATAGGTTATAGAGAGGGTATTGAGAGGTTATAACCGTTTCGTAACTTTCATGTAACTTATTTGTACCTTCTAGTAAGTTCTGCACTTCTATTTTCATATATTTGTAGGTTACAGTAGGTTATAGGGGGTATAATGCAGATATAATCCTCCAATACCCTCCCTGTAATCTATTTGTAGGTTGTTGACGTACACAGCTCTGTGTGCGTCTTAAGTACACAATTTTTTTTCTTCTTTATGCGTGAAATTGTGTATCACTCTTTTTGAAAGTTAAAATTGGTGGTTTTCTTTGTATGATATGAAGCATTTACGTGGTATAAATATAAAAGATAAAGTCTTATGTTTGAAATGTAAATACATAAGAATTGGGTGGTATGTATATAAATGACCCAAATAAATTTTGAGATTTAGGTTTTTCTTATTTTTGCGGCAGCTACAATAGTTTGAAAATGTTTCCTTGAGGTTTAGAGTTTAGGGTTTAGAAAATATTGATCCATAAGTTATGGTTAGGGGTGTAAATGAGCCGAACACGACTCGCTCCTATTCGGCTCGTTTATATTTCGAGCTCAAAAAGTGTGTTTGTGTTCGGCTTGTTTGCTTAATGAGCTGAACACGAGCAAATTATAAATCTTTGTTCATCTCAATAGTATTTCGAGCAAAAAACGAGCCGAACACGAACGAACACATCTTAGTTCGTGTTTGGCTCGTTAACTTATCGAACAAAATTAACGAGCCGA
>NW_018164834.1:149019-158397 GCF_001263595.1 Phalaenopsis equestris | reverse complement strand
AACAAGCCGTTTTGACAGCCCTAGTTATGGTGGTTATTATAATTTTTTAGAAAGATTAGATTTTTGCAGCACGGCATTTAGCCATCTCAAATTGCAAAATGGAGATTCTCACTGTATTTTTTTGAAAAAAAATGAAAAAAAATGAAAAAAAAAAACGAAATATAACCATCTTGGTCAACTCGGTAAAAATAATAATAATTCAGTGTTTTAATATTCCTTCTTTTATAAAGCTAAAAATTCAAGAAACTGCAACGTCCTTTTATTTTATTAGGCGAAAAAATAATACTAATGAATTGGAGGTGCGGGGAATCGAACCCCGTGCCTCTCGCATGCGAAGCGAGCGCTCTACCATATGAGCTACACCCCCAATTTCAACATTATTCAATATTTAAACTATTTATTGTCTTATCGTAATTGGCAGTGGCCAACCGATAAACTGTCAGAACTGAAGCAAGAAGTAATATTTTTTTTTAAGAACAGGAATTAACAGTTTTAATAATTTTTTTAGATATTTTTATATAAAAAAATAAAATCATAATGATAAAAAGTTGACCAGTGTCGTGTGGTAATCATTGTTACTAACTTATTGTCTAATTGATAGACTCGGCAAGAACAACCCAATGTTACAAAAATTAGTCCAATCCGAGTCAAATCAAGTCTTTAAACCACTCTCGAAAGTTTTTCAGAGCAAACCTACAGTTGAATCGAGTGGCTCGATAAGACGAATGCAACGAGGTGAAGATTGTTGAATTCCGGCATTGTTAAGGCACTCAAATATTTATCAAACGTCATTCGATCAAATGAAACTCTAAGGACCATCCAATCAAAGTAGCTCATATTTTTTGCATTAATTACACTCAGAAAACTATAAATAGAGTCCAACTCCTCTCATGAGAGGCGAAGCTTGAGACGTGAGAGAAAACTCAAGTTTTGAGAAGGAATTAAAGTTTACAACCACCTCTGGCATTGTCAACCATCGTCGATCGCTGTCGACCACTACTAACTTTCGTCGGCCACATTCGATCGTCTTCGACGCCCGTCGATTACCGTATCCATTGCCAACCACCATCGATCTCCGTTGATCACCGTCAACCACCGTCGACCTCTGCTGACCGCTGCCAACAACTATTGAATGTCATCGAACACTACTATTGTCGTCTACCACCGCTGACCGTCATCGATCACCACCAATCACCACCGACCACCACTGATCCATGTTGTCAGTCGACATTATAACTTTGAAAACCTAGTAATCATTTCCGTCTATGGGACAAGTGGTCTCTGTAATCATCAACCTATATTGGATTCTTACTATCAAACCAAACCCCATGTTTTTTTTTTTCTTTACAGGTTTTCTACACAAAAACTTCTGGTATCATTACTATTTTTTTTTTGACATGAGTGTGTTCTGAATTCTCACATAATGCTGAGACAATAATTCATTAATCTACCGCCACAAAATTTTTAGCACAAGTACATAAACAAGCTTTCTTTTTTTTTCGTATCATCAATTTCTTCTCAGCCACATTGTGTTCATAGTCTAACTCATATCTAAATTCAGCAACGAAAAAGTTCAAGCCAATGCTTCTTCACTTTAAACAAACAACAATAGTCATTGTGAACTAGTACTTGATAATACCTTGAGCTAGGTTACATCTACTTAGCTTGCTATGTCTGAACTAACATATTTCACTATATCCCATAAATAATCTAAGACTACTCAACTATCATGATTTGAATAAACTAAAAAAAAAATATGCCTATTAATTAAACTCAAATATTAAAAAAAAAAAAGAAGTTTAGCATTAATCAAAATGTCTTAACACTTCGATTGCGTGCTTTGAGCTCTTTTTTGAGAAAAAAAAAGAAATTTATAAATGAGCTATTCAAAATGGAAAATATTTGCGTACGTAAGACGTACGCAGCGCTGCGTATTTTAAATGTTATTCAGAGGGTACAGGAGATTATATCCGCATTATACCCTCTTGTAACATCTCTGTAACTGACATGTAACTATTGAAACTACAGAAGCTAAGAACATATTTGTAGGTTATAGGTGGGTTATTTGTAGAGGATATAACGCAGATATAACCCCATATATCCTCCCGACGTACGCATTGCGTCTTACACACGTAAATATTTTCCCCTCAAAAGAAGTTATCTATTAAATAAAAGTATATGTTGTTAAAAGGGTCAATAAGGAATCTTTTATTTTAAAATATACATAACATGGCTTTTAAATATTTTCATGTTTAAAATATTTGGCAACGCTTAGGAATCATCAAAATAATATTTGAATATTATTATAAAAGATCACAGAATCTAAAAATATCATCAGTCTGATTCGGTGTTATGTGAATGAAAAATATTATTTTATTGTGCGCCTAAATTTTCAACTAAAATAATAATAATACAAAATCATTTTTGAGCTCATATTTCACTTATAACATGTGATTAGCCTATGAACTCAAATTCATTTGTTAAAATATTATTAAGCTAATTAATCATTAATTAGTACTTTACTATTCAACGACTAGAATGAGATGAAACCTCAATCAAGCAATAACTTGCTCAAATAAATACAAAATTCTATTTAGTCAAATTGTGTGAGGTAATATCAGTTTGATTGAACTTTTTTTTGTTTGATTTGTATTAACTACAATAAAACATGATAATTATTCATTGATGTGTGGTAGAAAGATTCACGACGATGGAGTAATAAATTATCATCTTAGCATTTGCATGAAAATTCAGTACACATTTAGAAAAAATAAAACAAACAGTAGTGATACCAGAAGTTTTTATGTGGAAAATCCGCAGAAAAAAAACTACGGGACTTGACCTAATTCAATAGATTCATTATAAACTGAAAGTACAACATCTCGTCTCATTATCAGAAAATGATTACAAAGTCTCTTGAGTTACAATGTTAATGCGCAGAGGAACTTGTCACAATAAATGAGCAGCGATTGATAGTGATCGGTAGCGGTTGGTGGTGATCACGACAACAGAATAAATGTTGTATTTCAACTCATCCTCAAAGTTTCAAGCTCTTCCCCAGATCTTAAGCTCTCTCATAAGATTTCAAGTTTCCCTCTTTCAAGAGAGGGGAATTGTTCTATTTATAGAGTTACTAGTGCAACTAATTTTCGGTCAAAGAGTTTCTTTTGATCAGATAACATTTGATGAACATTCGAGTGCTTAATGATGTCAGAATTGAGCAATTTTGCGTTCGTTGGATTTGTCTTATCTAGGTACCCGAATTGCCTATAAGTTCACCAGATTAAACATTCATTTGACCTTAAAAATGTGTTTGAAAAACTTCCGAACATGATTTAACATCTTCATCGGGGCTTGATTGACTCAATTGGACTAATTTTGGTATCATCGAGTCTATCTTGTTGAGTCAGTCAGCTTGACCGTAAGTTTGTTGAAATCAAACTTCATGATAATTTTTTATTATAGTTTAAACATTTCTTGCTCAACAAGATGCATTAAGATCAATAACATGCTATGAGATTTGTGTCAGTTGTTTGAAATTCATTCATGACATATCAGTTATTAATTAATATCATTTCTATATCCAATTTATTTGATATATTCTTATAATTTAATTAACCACATTTTTTTAACAATTTAAATTTTATTTATTATACTATAAATAATTTTGATAAATGTTTGAAATAATCATATCTCAGTAATCAATAAATTTTAATAAATATCTTATTAAATAATTATTAAATTAACCATTTTTAATATAAAAAAAACTTAAATTTGTTAACTTCTATGTATTGATGAATTCATATTGATTTTAATTAGTTAAATAAATTTTAAATTGTAAATTTGTATAGTTAATTTTAATTAATTTATCCTTTTATATACGAATACGATCGTCTTTCCTCTCATGCCGTCCTGCAAATTCCCGAAACCCTCGCCGACAAAGACCAGGGGAGGTTGCTAGATAGCCATCGACGGGATCGCAGCTCTCCGAAACCCAAGTCTTAATACCACTTTAGCTCCTACGAAACCCTCGAGGATAAAGGAGTTGGCGACGTGCGTTTGCGGGGCGAAGGCATCTACAGGTATTCCTTCTTCTTTCGCTAAATTTCCAAATTCGCCGGACTACCGGATTTGATAAATCCTAGATTTAGCAATCCATAGGATTTAAAAGTGTTAAATCTGGCCACCTAGAAACGAGTTCCTAATGATTTGTGGTGTTTCTTGATATGTGGTGAAATCTGGTTAGGACTTTGAGATGTTCTGTGTTGAGGAGGATTTTAATATACCATAGAGTGGATGGATTTTGGGTTTCTATATTTGGAGGCATGTAGGTGTTTCCATGGTTTTTGTGCTGAGGTTGAAGGTTAGTTGTCGAAGTTTGATAGTTTTGGTAAAAAACGGTTATTATTTCTAATCGTTGTTTTTATGGTTGTTTCTAAGGTTTTTGTTTCGAAGTTGAAGAGTATTAGCAGGGGGTTTTAAGTATGCTCATGATATATGAACGCCGCTGGGAAGATTTTAGTTGAAATTAATTTAATCTCATTTATTCTTTCAATTTTGCGTTACTCTCTCAGGTTTTTCTTTTTTTTATTGGCGTCCTTAATTCAGCCATGGTTGATGCTCGGTCATGTTTTGTATTCTGGAGTTATCAATTTGATCAGAATTATAGAGCTGAGATCTGCACTAGTCTGAAATCCGCATGTTTAAAATTTTTCATTGTGAGCGATTAAGAACAGTAATAGAAACGTGGTTGATTTAAGTATGCATATGAAACAAAGATTTGTATTCCTTATCAAACCCCAGTCCTATAGGAACAAGATAACGAAACTCAAAGCAGACAGTAGGATCAAGATATGATGCACTAAAATGAAAGCCCTAAGGAGAAAGAGAACAGACAAATCATGCTCCAAGATTGATGTAGTTTTGCTTCAATTAAGATTAAATCCACGAGAAAGGAGAGAGATCTGATCCATTAGAAATAAAAAGGCTACAAATGTGATTCACAAAATAAAAGTAATGCACTCCAGATCATTCTCAAACCTCAGGTTCACCCATACTGAACAATGGAGAATCTCAATGAAATTTTTAAATTCCAACATGATTACCTCTCACCAATATATTGATCACCAAGGTGAAACCGCTGAGAGCCTTAGTTTGTGTTGCTTGTCAATGCTGAAAGTTTATACCAAATTGAAATTGATCTAATATTGTGAATTCTTATCGTCGCGTGCACTTCTATGAACTTTAATCATGGGGTTATGCTTTGCTTCTTCAATCACAATTAAAACTCTAAGCCATGAGGTTTTATCTCTGAAGTCTCCAGAGCATGAATTAGAATCCCTACTGAAGATACATATATATGTATCTGCAATCTTTACACACAAATTTAGTAGAAGTTACCAAAGAACCTTGCAAGATTGCACGACATTTCACATCATTTTACTCTTTTTGGGCAAATCTGAGGTGAGAGTTACTTTGCATCACAGATTGTAAACATGTATTCAAACCCAAGATTGCATATATTCTTTGGTGCACATCCTTTTTTTTTTTTAGTATTTTGATATAAAATCCTAGCTGTCCAATTTCTCTTTAATTATGAAGGGAATATTTTGGGCATCCCTTTTTACTATATTACACCAAATATAATATTTATTTCCCTTTATATAATATTGTTCCAAAATTTTGATCTCCTATCTGATATCTTCCAGCCTCCAAGCTAAGCATTTTCAGCTCTTAAAGCTTGAAATGGATCTTTAAAGCACATTTATTGCACATAAAGATCTATCTTTAAATATTATAAGAATGCTCGTCACCATAGATTTGTTTCTCTATAGTGGCTATCCACTCACCCTGATTGCTGCAGTGATACAACTGGACATTGCGATAGATTTTTCACTGAAAACCTACTCTTCCAGATTTTTCCTAAAGTTTTTCCTATATCTCGTGCTTGATTTACCCCTAAATTTTTTTTTGCATCCACAAGGTCAACCTTTTTTGGTTCCTTGAAATGAGACGCTCCAATATGAATCATAATTATTCCTTGTTTGTTTCTTCGAAGACTTTATCCAAACAAAAAATTGATCATAAAAAATATATATGTTCTATGAAGCCTATTGCCACCACTTTTATTGGTCTCAAGTTTTGTCCTCATCATATCTAATAGTCCCACTATGATACTAATTTGTTGGAATGAAAGCATCTAACTTATAGCACAAGCATTAACATGAATGATGCACAACGTAACACAAAGTAAGCACAAAATAGGATGAGAAGAAAAAGAATCAAGACAATGAGATTCCGTGGTTTATTGTCAAATAAGATGGTGTTCGCGGAAGAGGCGAAATATTTGATCAACTGGAAACACAATAGAGATATATGTGGTGTACACAATGAAAGGAGCACTCACTATTACTTCCCAAATCTAAATTCACCCACACTCAACAAAGAAGAAGCCCACCAAAACACTAAAATATTTGATAATTGCCTCACACCAATATATCATTTACCAAGAAGGTAGCTAGGAACTTAACAAATTTTACTCGCTAATATCGTAATTCTCCATTTTTGAAGAATTCTTTAGAGAATTCAAAATCAAGAGATACTCTTTTTTCTTATGTACACTCTAACAACTCTTAACGGCAAGTATATGCCCTGTTTCTTCATTTGCATAAGAAATCTTAAGTATAGATGTTATTTCAGGGAAACCTTCAAAGCATGTCTTACAGAGCCTATAGAAGATACTTTCATATATAGTTCATATATAGTTGCAAGCTCTGCATACAAATTAGTGAGATAGAATCCAAGAATCAACAGAGACAAGTGATTAGGCTTTTGAAGCGGGAAATTGGAAGTAGTAGAGAAAAATGTTTTTGATAGGGTGGTATGGGTGCATGATAGTTAATAAGTTAACTTTTGATTTGTAGTAAGAAGGCTCAAGTGCAATTAGGCTATAGCTTGTGTGAAGGTCTATTAGAGTGTAGTTTAGGGTTGCTGTGTGAGGCTTAATATACGGTGAGGGCTCAACTATGAGCTTAGTATGTGGTGAGGCAGTGGAAAGGAAGAAATGAATGCCAAGGGATGTTGTTTTGTGTAAATGGTTCAGAACATCAGGAGGATAGATTCTGCATTGTTTTAAGAGGGCTCACACAAAATGATAATTCTTTTACGGTGATTGAAGGCTTTGAATGAGAAAACTCTACAACACAAGCGGAGATGAAAATGAATGGAAAAGAATAAACAAAGAAGGTAGGATAGTCATATAATAAAAGATAAACCAACCTCTACAAAGGAAGAGAGAGTACAGTCACCAAGCTAATCTCAAGGAAATAGTCACCAAGTTTTTTATTTTATTTTTTATTTTTATTTTTTTTTTTTGAAGATGACTACTCTCCAATTTTTATTTCAAATATTTAATCCCTAGAGGTAGGGAGAATTTAAGAAATAAGTGGCTCAATGTTCCTTCATGCGTGAACCTTGGAGTGGGCTGAATTCTTCATTCTGAATCTTCAATATGGAGAATCCATGGATGGGGCTATGGTTTTCTTCAAAAAAAAAAAAGCTTGAAAAAGTTGTTCGAATTCACAGAACTCAACTCTTGTTCTCTTTTGGCTGAAATCTTCTTTAGACATGTACTTTTTGGAAATGTAGTACCTTAATCTAATTCAGTGCATAAACCCTAATCATTTGAATGCGGAGAATGGCTTTTTGGACTTCTCATGGCCGATTCTGACAACTTCTTGGAATGCTTTGTTGATTTGCAGTGAGCTAATATGAGAAGACTTAAAATGAACTAGTTTGCATGTACACATTTACATCAATAATACACCCGTATTACTTTTTAATTACAATTCATTGAAAATAAAATAACAACATGAAATAAAAGTAATATAATTATGTTGAGCCTTATATATTAATTTAAGTTGAAGATAAGGAGACCAACCATTCAATCTAGTATTTCCTTTTAATTTTTATTACATTCTCGGCTATATCAACTCTCCCCCTCTTAAAATCAACTCTTATTTGAAGAGTCGAGTCTTGTGCATGTTTTTCTTGAGGTAAGATATCTTTACCCTGCAAAAAAATAATATTTTCTCTTGCAGGATAATTATCATGAAATTCTTTGCAAATATTTATTATTATGGGAAGATTATTTAGAACATCTACAGCTTGTTGGAAAATTGTGTATGCAGAAGAGTCAGAAGAATCTATATATGGAGTAGGGATGGCGAAGAAATTTTTAATGATATGAATATTAGATGTTTCTTCTAATATGATTTTTTATATAGTTTTTGATATGATTTCTGAGATGGTTTTCGGTGGAGTTGGAATATAGAGCACTTTCCTTGATAGGTTATTCCTCATCTGTTCAAGTCTTCTTTAGGCTTAAGATGGGACATGAATTTTAAATTGTTCACGTTGAAATTAAAGTACCTATCAGATCACTTGATGTGTATAACAAATAAAAAAAAGTCGAAGGTTATGTATGTACTTATGAATAACCATCAATTATAAAAAAAAAACAAGCGAGAACTTTACCAGTATTATCAGGATGATAGTAATTGGGCATAGCCTTGTTGATGCGACTTCTTACACTTGTTCATATTAGCTTTGATACCAATTGATGCAGAAGAGGGAGTGGACTTGGAAGCGGAAGGATCAGTGAGTGGTGTTTTTTTTGCCGCAAGGGAGTATAAAGTATTGGGTGTGTTTTGGAGTGAAGGATATTTGGGGAATGTTGATTTTCAATAGTGGCCAAGTTTCAAGTGGATTTGGTTAGTTTGTGTGGAGATCTAAGTAGATTGGAGCTCAAGGGTTGACGTGTAGAGCTTCGGATGGGGTGCGGTGGTAGAAATAAGGAAATGGAGATGTTAAGAGGTGTTGAGGCATGTAAGGACGGCTTATAAAGATTGATAATTCTCTTGCAAGGGTTGAAGGGATTGATGGGGAATATTAAAAATACAAGCTGAGATGAAAGCGAAGGGTAAACAACAAACAAATAGGATGAAATAGTAATATAGCAGTAGAACCTATCCTAACCAATAGATTGGGGGAGAGGAAAGCCACCAAGCTTTTTACAAAGAATATGACTCCTAAATTTATAATTTTAAATGACAATCTTTATTTAATGATTTCTTGAACATATAGAAGACATATTTCATAAGAAAATGAGAAGCACATGAAAGAAAACGAAGAATAATATACAAGGCAAACACAATTTCCTTCATTGATGAAGCTTGCAAGGGGTAAATTTTTAATTCATGAACCATGGCCATGGAGAGTCAATTTACGGATGAGTGCCATAATTTTATTCATAGAAGTGCTTTTCATATACGAACTTGAATTTATGTCACTTATTATTATTATTTTTTTATTTTTTTT
>NW_018164834.1:147085-148919 GCF_001263595.1 Phalaenopsis equestris | reverse complement strand
TGTAATCATCAACCTATATTGGATTCTTACTATCAGACCAAACTCCATGTTTTTTTTTTACAGTTTTTCTACACAAAAAACTTCTGGTATCATTACTATTTTTTTTTTTGACCTGAGTGTGTTTTGAATTCTCACACAATGCTGAGACAATAATTCATTAATCTACCGCCACAAAATTTTTAGCACAAGTACATAAACAAGCTTTCTTTTTTTTTTCGTATCATCAATTTCTTCTCAGCCACATTGTGTTCATAGTCTAACTCATATCTAAATTCAGCAATGAAAAAGTTCAAGCCAATGGTTCTTCACTTTAAACAAACAACAATAGTCATTGTGAACTAGTACTAGATACTACCTTGAGCTAGGTTACAGCTACTTAGCTTGCTATGTCTGAACGAACATATTTCACTATATCCCATAAGTAATCTAAGACTACTCCACTATCATGATTTGAATAAACTAAAAAAAAACTTATGCCTATTAATTAAACTAAAATATTAAAAATTAAAAAAGAAGTTTATAATTTCTTAACACTTCGATTGCGTGCATATTATCTTTGAGCCCCCCTTTTGAGAAAAAAAATAGAAATTTATAAATGAGCTTTTCAAAACGGAAAATATTTGTGTACGTAATACGTACGTGCTGCTGCGTGCGTCAAAGGTTATTCAGAGGGTAAAGGGGGGTTATATCTGCATTATACTCTATTGTAATATCTCTGTAACTTACCTGTACCTACCCAAACTACAGAAGCGCGAAACTTATTTGTAGGTTACAAGTAGGTTATTTGTAGAGAGTGTAACGTGGATATAACCCCTCTATTTTCTCCTGACATACGCAGTGCTCCATCCGTCTTACGCACGCAAATATTTTCCGTTCAAAACAAATTATCTATTAAATAAAAGTATATGTTGTTAAAAGGGTCAATAAGGAATCTTTTATTTTAAAATATACATAACATGGCTTTTAAATATTTTCATGTTTAAAATATTTGAGCAACGCTTAGGAATCATCAAAATAATATTTGAATATTATTATAAAAGATCACAGAATCTAAAAATATAATCAGTCTGATTCGGTGTTATGTGAATGAAAAATATTATTTTATTGTGCGCCTAAATTTTCAACTAAAATAATAATAATACAAAATCATTTTTGAGCTCATATTTCACTTATAACATGTGATTAGCCTATGAACTCAAATTCATTTGTTAAAATATTATTAAGCTAATTAATCATTAATTAGTACTTTACTATTCAACGACTAGAATGAGATGAAACCTCAATCAAGCAATAACTTGCTCAAATAAATACAAAATTCTATTTAGTCAAATTGTGTGAGGTAATATCAGTTTGATTGAACTTTTTTTTGTTTGATTTGTATTAACTACAATAAAACATGATAATTATTCATTGATGCGTGGTAGAAAGATTCACGACGATGGAGTAATAAATTATCATCTTAGCATTTGCATGAAAATTCAGTACACATTTAGAAAAAATAAAACAAACAGTAGTGATACCAGAAGTTTTTATGTGGAAAATCCGCAGAAAAAAAACTACGGGACTTGACCTAATTCAATAGATTCATTATAAACTGAAAGTTACAAGTACAACATCTCGTCTCATTATCAGAAAATGATTACAAAGTCTCTTGAGTTACAATATTGATGCGCAGAGGAATTTGTCACAATAAATGAGCAGCGATCGATAGAGATCGGTAGCGATTGGTGGTGATCACGACAACAGAATAAATGTTGTATTTCAACTCATCCTCAAAGTTTCAAGCTCTTCCCCAGATCTTAAGCTCTCTCATAAGATTTCAAGCTCTTTCCCC
>NW_018164834.1:122472-144335 GCF_001263595.1 Phalaenopsis equestris | reverse complement strand
ACTCACCCTGATTGCTGCAGTGATACAACTGGACATTGCGATAGATTTTTCACTGAAAACCTACTCTTCCAGATTTTTCCTAAAGTTTTTCCTATATCTCGTGCTTGATTTACACCTAAATTTTTTTTTTTTGCATCCACAAGGTCAACCTTTTTTGGTTCCTTGAAATGAGACGCTCCAATATGAATCATAATTATTCCTTGTTTGTTTCTTCGAAGACTTTATCCAAACAAAAAATTGATCATAAAAAATATATATGTTCTATGAAGCCTATTGCCACCACTTTTATTGGTCTCAAGTTTTGTCCTCATCATATCTAATAGTCCCACTATGATACTAATTTGTTGGAATGAAAGCATCTAACTTATAGCACAAGCATTAACATGAATGATGCACAACGTAACACAAAGTAAGCACAAAATAGGATGAGAAGAAAAAGAATCAAGACAATGAGATTCCGTGGTTTATTGTCAAATAAGATGGTGTTCGCGGAAGAGGCGAAATATTTGATCAACTGGAAACACAATAGAGATATATGTGGTGTACACAATGAAAGGAGCACTCACTATTACTTCCCAAATCTAAATTCACCCACACTCAACAAAGAAGAAGCCCACCAAAACACTAAAATATTTGATAATTGCCTCACACCAATATATCATTTACCAAGAAGGTAGCTAGGAACTTAACAAATTTTACTCGCTAATATCGTAATTCTCCATTTTTGAAGAATACTTTAGAGAATTCAAAATCAAGAGATACTCTTTTTTCTTATGTACACTCTAACAACTCTTAACGGCAAGTATATGCCTTGTTTCTTCATTTGCATAAGAAATCTTAAGTATAGATGTTATTTCAGGGAAACCTTCAAAGCATGTCTTACAGAGCCTATAGAAGATACTTTCATATATAGTTCATATATAGTTGCAAGCTCTGCATACAAATTAGTGAGATAGAATCCAAGAATCAACAGAAACAAGTGATTAGGCTTTTGAAGCGGGAAATTGGAAGTAGTAGAGAAAAATGTTTTTGATAGGGTGGTATGGGTGCATGATAGTTAATAAGTTAACTTTTGATTTGTAGTAAGAAGGCTCAAGTGCAATTAGGCTATAGCTTGTGTGAAGGTCTATTAGAGTGTAGTTTAGGGTTGCTGTGTGAGGCTTAATATACGGTGAGGGCTCAACTATGAGCTTAGTATGTGGTGAGGCAGTGGAAAGGAAGAAATGAATGCCAAGGGATGTTGTTTTGTGTAAATGGTTCAGAACATCAGGAGGATAGATTCTGCATTGTTTTAAGAGGGCTCACACAAAATGATAATTCTTTTACGGTGATTGAAGGCTTTGAATGAGAAAACTCTACAACACAAGCGGAGATGAAAATGAATGGAAAAGAATAAACAAAGAAGGTAGGATAGTCATATAATAAAAGATAAACCAACCTCTACAAAGGAAGAGAGAGTACAGTCACCAAGCTAATCTCAAGGAAATAGTCACCAAGTTTTTTATTTTATTTTTTATTTTTATTTTTTTTTTTTGAAGATGACTACTCTCCAATTTTTATTTCAAATATTTAATCCCTAGAGGTAGGGAGAATTTAAGAAATAAGTGGCTCAATGTTCCTTCATGCGTGAACCGTGGAGAGGGCTGAATTCTTCATTCTGAATCTTCAATATGGAGAATCCATGGATGGGGCTATGGTTTTCTTCAAAAAAAAAAAAGCTTGAAAAAGTTGTTCGAATTCACAGAACTCAACTCTTGTTTCTTTTGGCTGAAATCTTCTTTAAACATGTACTTTTTGGAAATGGAGTACCTTAATCTAATCCAGTGCATAAACCCTAATCATTTGAATGCGGAGAATGGCTTTTTGGACTTCTCATGGCCGATTCTGACAACTTCTTGGAATGCTTTGTTGATTTGCAGTGAGCTAATATGAGAAGACTTAAAATGAACTAGTTTGCATGTACACATTTACATCAATAATACACCCGTATTACTTTTTAATTACAATTCATTGAAAATAAAATAACAACATGAAATAAAAGTAATATAATTATGTTGAGCCTTATATATTAATTTAAGTTGAAGATAAGGAGACCAACCATTCAATCTAGTATTTCCTTTTAATTTTTATTACATTCTCGGCTATATCAACTCTCCCCCTCTTAAAATCAACTCTTATTTGAAGAGTCGAGTCTTGTGCATGTTTTTCTTGAGGTAAGATATCTTTACCCTGCAAAAAAATAATATTTTCTCTTGCAGGATAATTATCATGAAATTCTTTGCAAATATTTATTATTATGGGAAGATTATTTAGAACATCTACAGCTTGTTGGAAAATTGTGTATGTAGAAGAGTCAGAAGAATCTATATATGGAGTAGGGATGGCGAAGAAATTTTTAATGATATGAATATTAGATGTTTCTTCTAATATGATTTTTTCTATAGTTTTTTATATGATTTCTGAGATGGTTTTCGGTGGAGTTGGAATATAGAGCACTTTCCTTGATAGGTTATTCCTCATCTGTTCAAGTCTTCTTTAGGCTTAAGATGGGACATGAATTTTAAATTGTTCACGTTGAAATTAAAGTACCTATCAGATCACTTGATGTGTATAACAAATAAAAAAAAGTCGAAGGTTATGTATGTACTTATGAATAACCATCAATTATAAAAAAAAAACAAGCGAGAACTTTACCAGTATTATCAGGATGATAGTAATTGGGCATAGCCTTGTTGATGCGACTTCTTACACTTGTTCATATTAGCTTTGATACCAATTGATGCAGAAGAGGGAGTGGACTTGGAAGCGGAAGGATCAGTGAGTGGTGTTTTTTTTGCCGCAAGGGAGTATAAAGTATTGGGTGTGTTTTGGAGTGAAGGATATTTGGGGAATGTTGATTTTCAATAGTGGCCAAGTTTCAAGTGGATTTGGTTAGTTTGTGTGGAGATCTAAGTAGATTGGAGCTCAAGGGTTGACGTGTAGAGCTTCGGATGGGGTGCGGTGGTAGAAATAAGGAAATGGAGATGTTAAGAGGTGTTGAGGCATGTAAGGACGGCTTATAAAGATTGATAATTCTCTTGCAAGGGTTGAAGGGATTGATGGGGAATATTAAAAATACAAGCTGAGATGAAAGCGAAGGGTAAACAACAAACAAATAGGATGAAATAGTAATATAGCAGTAGAACCTATCCTAACCAATAGATTGGGGGAGAGGAAAGCCACCAAGCTTTTTACAAAGAATATGACTCCTAAATTTATAATTTTAAATGACAATCTTTATTTAATGATTTCTTGAACATATAGAAGACATATTTCATAAGAAAATGAGAAGTACACGAAAGAAAACGAAGAATAATATACAAGGCAAACACAATTTCCTTCATTGATGAAGCTTGCAAGGGGTAAATTTTTAATTCATGAACCATGGCCATGGAGAGTCAATTTACGGATGAGTGCCATAATTTTATTCATAGAAGTGCTTTTCATATACGAACTTGAATTTATGTCACTTATTATTATTATTTTTTTATTTTTTTTCTGAATTTTTTACACTGGAAAATTAGGAGTCGCTTGATTTCAGCCTGATGTATGAACCTTTGGAACGATCATTTGGGTGTGCATGATGGCTTTTAGAATTTCTGTCGTTAATTGTAACAACCTGATTTCTGTGAATGCTTTATTAGCTAGGTTGACTAGTAGTAAGTTAACTTTAGTGGATTAAAAATGAACATGGATAGGGCTGCCAAAAAAGCAGGTGGTAAGTAGCTTGTGTTCTATTGGTTTATTCGTTTATTAAACAAGCGAGCTGAACATGGACAAATTTTTTAACTTGATTTATAAACGAGCCGAACACGGACAAGAATTTGTTCAATCGAGTTTGTCTCATTTTCGCTTGAAATAAATAAATAATATATAAAAATTAAATTAATGATATATTTGATATTATAGAAAAAAATAAATTTTAGATTTAGAAACGTAAATACATAAAAATTGGGTGGTATGCAATTTAAGTATTTCCACTCAGAATTTTTTTTTTCTTTGAAGAAATACATAAGAATTGGGTGGCATCCATTGTAAATAGATCAAAAAATTTTCCCAAAAGTTCTGCTCTACGTTCACTGCTCCAATACATATTGCTAGGTGCACAGTTTTATATGTGAAAATGTGCTTATTTCGAACCTTGATGTTCATTAATTCGCATTTCTAATACAGAAAACTCGGCATCAGAAGTTCCTTATAAAAGTTCCCGTCTCCAAGAAGCACAATGGTCTCTTCTACCTTCTTCATCATGAATGGCATGAAGAACCCTCCGCTTATCACCTATTCAGAAGAGCTTCGAGATGGCGAGCCAATGATTTCCTCATCAAATTGCCTTCCTGTCAAAGCCTTAAAATACGAACCTGCAGGCCATGCATTTCATTCGGCCGCACTTAAACTTCTCGGATACTATGAAGAAGACGAAACAGACACAGATGAACAGAGCGTATTGTCCGATGACCGAAATCAATCATATATGCCGTCGTCAGATTTCTACAGCAACAAAGCGAAAAAGAAGAAATCTGGTTCCGGTGACAAGCAACAAGATCATTATGCACTGTTAGGGTTAGGGCATTTGCGTTTTCTAGCCACCGAGGAGCAGATACGTAAATGTTACCGCGAGACTGCCTTGAAATATCACCCCGATAAGCAGGCTGCTCTTCTTCTGGCCGAAGAAACAGACGCCGCCAAACAAGCGAAGAAGGATGAGATCGAAAACCATTTCAAATCCGTTCAAGAAGCATATGAGATTCTAATAGATCCTATAAAGAGAAGGATCTATGACTCCACGGATGAGTTCGATGATGAAATTCCCACCGAATGCGAACCACAGGACTTCTTCAAGGTATTCGGCCTAGCATTCTTGAGGAATGCGAGGTGGTCTGTAATTCAGCCTGTTCCCTCTTTAGGGGAAGAGAAAACTGTAATGGCTGAAGTGGACAGCTTCTACAACTTCTGGTATGGTTTTAAGAGTTGGAGAGAGTTCCCTCATGCAGATGAGTTCGATCTGGAGCAGGCCGAGTCCCGTGATCATAAACGATGGATGGAGAGGCAGAATGCGAAGCTTAGAGAGAAAGCGAAGAAAGAAGAATATGGACGTATTCGGGCTCTGGTTGACAACGCATATAAGCGGGACCCTAGAATTCTTCGGAGAAAGGAGGAGGAAAAGATCGAAAAGCAAAGGAAAAAGGAGGCGAAGTTGCTGGCGAGGAAATTGCAGGAGGAAGAGGCTGCGAGGGCTGCCGAAGAAGAAAGACGCTGGAAAGAAGAGGAGGAGAAAAGAGCAGCTGAAGCTGCTTTGAATCAGAAGAAGCAGAAAGAGAAGGAGAAGAAGCTTCTAAGGAAGGAGAGGAATCGGTTACGTGGTCTTTCTTCAACTTTGGTTTCCAAATCTCTGCTTAATCTTTCCGAAGAAAATGTCGAAAGCTTATGCTTGTCTCTAGAGATGGATCAGATTCGAAATCTGTGCGATAGCTTGGAGCGGAAGGAAGGAGTTGAAAGAGCTCATTTGTTAAATAGCGCATTGAGTAAAGCGAATGCCGATGCCGCACAGCCAGATCGAAAATATGATCAAACTAATGGCTCTTCAGTTCATGATGCTGGAGAAATCAAGCCTGGAAGCATATTATGCAGCGAGAAGAAGGAAAAACCATGGGATAAGGAGGAACTTGAGTTGCTGAGAAAGGGGGTGCAGAAATACCCCAAGGGAACTTCGAGGAGGTGGGAGGTCATTTCCGAATACATTGGAACTGGCAGATCCGTCGAAGAGATTCTGAAGGCGACGAAGACGGTTCTTCTGCAGAAACCAAACTCCGCGAATTCATTCGGTACTTTCCTGGAGAAGAGAAAGCCCGCTCCATCAATCTCATCACCTCTTACGACTCGATTAGAATCCGAAGGGTTACCTGTCGATGTAGCCGGAGAACCTTCAGCAAAGGAGACGAATCTCGACGAGCCAGCCAGAGAATCTCCTGTTTCTAATGGAGCTTCTTCAGGTATGGAGGATACATGGTCGTCAACGCAAGAAAGAGCTCTCATACAAGCACTGAAAACATTTCCGAAGGAGACCGGCCAGCGTTGGGAACGGGTCGCCACCGCAGTTCCGGGGAAGACAGTGAATCAATGCAAGAAGAAGTTTGCTTCGATGAAGGAGAGCTTCAGAAGCAAGAAGGGCGCAGATTGATGGAGGATATATAGGCATGAAGAGCAATGTTTTCTTTCAACTTGCAGCAACAGCAGCCACGAGTGGTAAAAACTTTACACGAAGTATTAATGCTTCTTAAATTCTAAATATTTGGTCGGCCTTTTTTTTTTTGTAATTTATACTGCATAGCAGCAGCCCATGATTTTGTCTGATGACCGGGAATCGATTGTTGAGTATTTTAGGTTTAGATGTGGAATTTCGGAAGTAGCTACAGTTCAATGAGTTCTGTTCAAGTAGAAACTGGTCCTGTATTACTGTTGTTGTTATTTATTAAAATTAATTATAATTTTTTTCTTAATAATCATATGAAATTTTAGAAAACATATCAAAGCATCTTAAAAAAGTTTATTTAAATGCAGGGCATTTTGTTTTTTATTAACATTAATTATAACTTTTGAGGGCCCTACTTGTCCATTTGTCACATCCAAGAAATAGAGTGTAAGAGGGGGGAGAGAGAGAGAGAAGTGAATAATAATGAATGATAATACGTTGTGTTTTTTTCATAAAATGATTCTCCGGTCTTTCTTGTGGACTTGTCCATTAGTCACATCCAATAAATAGAGTGTAAGAGGTGGAGAGAGAGAGAAGTGAATAATAATGAATGGTAATACGTCATGTTTTTTTTCATAAAATGATTCTCCGGTCTTTCTTGTGAGGTCGAAGCTCGTTCCTGAATCATATGATCATCTTTGATTTGTATGGTGATGTGGTTGACTTTTGGTCTTATTTGCTTTTGCTCTTACAACTTCATTCGATCGAGCAATTGACCCTTATGATTTTTTTTCTGGATGGGGCCTCATTCAACATACTTTTTTCTTCTGTACCGTTAGATCTCCTTAGGATCAATACTATCACATTTTTATGTACACATTTTAGGGAGATTTAGTTCCCTGATTCTTTAATTTCTTGAAAGCGACGTTGCAATAAGAATAAGATAATTTAATACAAGAATAAGTCACATTTATTATTAATATATGATTTAATAATTGAAATTCTTAAATTTTTGTCTTTGATTCTTATAAATAAGCCCAAATAGGACTCTTCTCATTCTTTATTTGCTCTGTGATCCCTCTCGAATTGTTTGGCTTTTGAGTTTTGTGATGATGAATGTGTCAAATTCCTCAGACGATGCCCCAAACAAATATTTGCTTCGTGTTTCCTTCGGGAGGCTAAAGGACTGATGGAGCGATACTGCCTAGAAGGTGAAAGGAAGAAGAAAATTGTTATTAAGAAGAAAAAAATGGTTGCGTTGGAGGATTATGTAGGATATGATTCCTTCCCATGCACTAAACGGAGGAATGTTCAAGGCGACCAAAAATCTTCGGCTCAATCTTCTGTTGCGGCACATGACCCACAAATCAAACGAACCGCACAAGAAGTTGTCGGTGCTCTGTTGTCGTATTGTGAGAGTGACTCTTTGTTATTAGGAACTCGTGTCTTATTTGTTAGATTTTGATTTTTTCGAAAGTTTTTTTTTTGTTTTTTATTTTTTTTTACATTATCTCTTTGTGCAAGACTGTCGATGACCCGACTTCACTAACCCTGGATGATGACTTGCCTCAGCGGATGTGGGTGAGAATTTGATTGTGATATGCCCGCGGCGGCTGCCCAGGCGTCAGTCGAGGGTGGCTGACTCTCGAGCAAGAATGGCGGGGTTGACTGCCCGAACGATCATATGAAGACCCGCGAGAAAGCAACTAATAGGCGCTTGACATCTCTCGGATCGGTGGCTTGCCTCCTAAACGAGATCGATAGCTTCTTAGCTCAATCGATAAGGATTTTGTATAGGAGGCTGCTTCGGCTGGGGTATGCCGAGACTGAAACGGCGACCAACCCCATTGTAAAATATTTCATTCAAGCTAGTTTCTGAGTTTATTCTTGTAATTTTTAATGTCTTTTTCGGAATAAATTTTATTTTTCTATTTGGTTTTTAGTGTTGATGTGATTCTTCTAGCATTCCATTTTTGAAATTATTGTAAAATTTCATTTTTACTCTTTTGTGACATTTTAGGCCTCCTTGTCAACACATTCATACATTTTAGGCCTGAAACAATGATAAGCATTTTAGGCCTCCTTGTCAAACACATTCATACATTTTAGGCCGCCTTATCAAACCGGGTTGTTTCTTATTGTTTTACTTTACAATAAATTTTGGTTTTTTATGTGTAAATTTGGGCAATGCTTACACTAAGTGTCACTTTAATTAATTTCCCTAAACATCTAATTAAATTTTTGAGGCATTTACATACATACCACCCAATTCCTACCTATTTGTAACACTTACACTTTACATGTTACATTTATATCATTCAAATATTTCATTTCACATAAAAAAATATCGTCATTTTAATTATTAAAAATAAAATACGCTTTTTCAGAGGTATGCCTGTAAATATATGTTTAGGTTATAGGTGTATAAATAAATGGGAATTAAGTGGAATGTCTGTAAATCTTCCTGCATTTTATATAAATTGCTAGTTGACGAGAACATTTAGTTTTTTTAATCCTTATTATTTGTCATAATTCATTTAGAAGCTATTATATTTATGAAATATATGTGATTTATTCTTATTAGTAATTTATTTTAAACCTTAAGATATTATTAATTTTAAACTCATTATAAAAAAAATGAAGATGTCTTAAAAAATATAAATGTGTATTAATTTATTTGCTCTTATTTTATTAGTGTATTGGACATTATGGTTCATAATTATCTTAAAAGGAATTGCCAAAGGTTATTAGTCGAGCCTTAGTTATCCTCAGGTGTGTTAAATATTCGAGTATAAAATTCTATACATGAACGAATGCGAACCCGTTACCTGAGGGGTCTTACGACCTTCAAGAGAGATTGTTCTACCAATAGGCCTCAGTACGGGCTCGTGTGCATGCATGCACGCGCGCGCGCGCACACACACACACACACACACTTAGGTGTTAGATTTGTAAATGCATAAGAAAAGAGGGCTATATATGTAATCTTAATGCATATTAAAAGTTGACTTTAAAATAGATATGGAAATCAACTTAAATCAAATTACATGATCTGAAATTAATCAAAATTTCAAGCTAAATAGATGTAATTGTCGGCTTCTTTTGAAAATTAATCTTTTTTCTAACGCCATCCTCTAACATAATTAGTTGATTGTTTTTTTTTTTTAATTTATTGATAAGCAATTCGTTCTAAAACATTTGATTTAAATATGTGAAATGAAGAACACATTTTTTTTTTTGGGTCCACTAAATAAAAATTCTTTTCACCCTTGACATGAATCTTAAAGCCTTAAATTAATAGCATGGCATTGGGAGCTCAAATGAACAAAAGCAAAACAAGGGTTTGCTCGAGTTCGGGCTCATTCATAAAAAGCTTTATTCAAACTCGGCTCAAACTCCATCATATTTTTTAAGATTGAGCTGATCATGTCGACGATCAAGTTTATTCGAGCTCAACTCCAACTAGATTAGAAAGTTGGTTCATGTTAAGATTTTCATGCTTATTGATTAGCAGCTCGTTTAATAATATTTTAGAATTCATGGAGATGATGCTTCTCTATCATAGATCAGTAATTCTAATACAGAGAACACTAAACTTAAACTAACAAAATGAAGTCACAGTCATAAATAAAAGCAAAATGTGATCACATCTCTCAAAAGCACAATGAAGACATGCATTCAAGTAAAAAGATAAATGTATATATGAAAGAAAAAAAGAACATCAAGTCTCCATCCAATATCATTATATATATATATATATATATAGATATATATATATATAAAATTTAAAATATGCAATTGAACATCTTAGTCTTAATGAATGGTCATGAAACAAAAACACAAAAGAAAACCAGAGAAGAAAATCAAAAGGACTTGAAAGGAAAAACTAGAGAAAAATTAAATCTTAAAGATTATACAAATTCTCTAAGTAAGAAGAAATATGATGCTTAAACTTCTACTTTCTACCATTCTCCTTAATTAACCAGTGAATAGTATGAACAAGAATCACTATAGGAGTAAAATGGCTCATAAAAATCCTGTTATTTCGTTCAATTGTATCATGATAAACCCTTGAAAGATATTATTTGATGAAGAAGTATCCATTTGGCATTGATGCGTGCAAGAAAATTTGGGGCAGCATAGTGACAGATTATTGGTTTAGCGTGGTGCGAAGATTCAGCACACATTCAGAAGAGAAAATAAAATTAGTAATGACACAAGATGTTTTTACATGAAAAATCTGAAAAACGAAAAAACCATGCGGGCCTGACCCAATTTAAGAGTTTGTTTCACTATAAAAAAATGATTATAATATCAATCACTTTTTCCACATACGATAAAAGGTTACTAAGCTTCCCAAGTTACAACATCGTTGTACTGATGAGCTTGTGACAACTGATTGTGATCGATAGCGACTGACAGATGGTGGTCGGCAACAGTCAAAGATGGTTGACAACTGTCGGTGGTGGTCGATGGTGGTTGACTAGTGTCGACAATGTTCAATCGACGTCGATCGATGGTGGCATAGATGGTGTTGGATTTTAGCTTATTCTCAGGGCATTAAGTTTTCTCTAAACCCTCAAGCTCTCCTATCCCCCTTGAGAATGGGATGTGACTATATTTATAGAATTAAGTGCAATTAATGCAAGAATATAAATCACTATGATCAGACGACTCATAAAACTTTTCTCAATCAGATGATATTTGTTAAACATTTGAATGCTTTAATAATGTCAAACTTGAGTGATCTTGGGCTCATTAGATTCTTCTTGTCAAGACGCTCGATTTGACTGTAGACTCGTCAAAATCTGCATTTGTTTGACCTTTCAAATATGTACAGAAAACTTTCAAAAGAAATTTAATGACTTGATCCATGTTTGATTTGTTCGGATTGGACCAACTTTGGTAAAATTAGGTTTTTCTTGTTGAACGGATCAATTTGATTGTAAGTTTGCTGAAATCAGAGTTCTAGATGACTTTTTATCAATGTTTGAATATTTTTTGCTTAAAAAATCATCTCAAGATCCATGTCATGTCTCAAGATTCACGTCAAATAATTGAGATTTGTAAAGAAGATGATGGGAAAAATAGCATAAAAATAAATAATTACGAGTTTCAGTTTAACATAAAACATATAGAAAACTAATATTAATGCCTCATAATTGAGAATACGGCATGTCTTGAAGCCATTTTGAACAATCTTCCAAGCATGAATGACAAATTTAATTGAACTTTAACCACACCATCTTGTATCAATCAGACAGATAATCATGCAAACGAAAATAAACAGATTTATGTGAGTAATGACTCCTATTATTCCAACGGCAACTAATATCATTAATAATATGAATATTATAAAATGCTTGAATACATTGAAGAGGAGTATTAATAACCCAAGTTAAAGTCCAAATACCATTTGAAATAACTTCACAGAGCTTACTATTCATTTAATATTTAAATAAAATATAAAAGCTTAATCAATAATATAAATTATAAAATATGGCAATATGGTAAAATTATAAAATGTTTGTAAATGTTCCCTTTATAAAGGCGCATTCCGATTCTAATGCCGCTGCCGCCGTAGCAGTCCCTCCCGCCCTTTAGGGTTTCTTCCTCGAACGAACCGAATGGACGAGGGAGATTCCTTGACCCTAGCGGATCTCTTCAAATCCCTTCTTCATGGCGCTTCTCCCATCGACGGCCACTCGGTCCACCCTTCTTCGGCCGAGCGTCGGCGTTCCATGAAATGTAAGTCAGCCAAAAGAAGGAAGCGCTCACCCCTCCGAAGTGTAGTGATTGGGGACTTCGTATGGGCAATGGCTTACCCTCTAACATGGTGGCCCGGCCAAATCGAGAGCTGTAAGGGACCCCTTATGTCGGTATCCTTCTTCGGCTGCAATAAAACCCGCTGCTTCAGCTCGTCCGACATCCTTCGATTCGAAGAGGCTTATCCTCGAATGATAAAAATGGTGGGAATGAAGTTATCTAATGAGATCGGTCTTGCACTGGATGAGCTGGCGGGGAGCATTGCGGTGGGTTTGAAGTGTTGCTGTAGAGTTTCTGCTGTAGATAAAGATGGATCATTGGCTGTGAAGAAGGGATTCAATCCAGAGGAGATCCAACGTTTCCTGCTTGATAAGGCTGTTTCGCCGCGAGTTGTTGGGGAGGAGTTCGCGACTGTGGTTAGGGTTTCGGCTGCTTTAAATTCCTTTCGTTGTGCTTTGGTAGTGTGCAATACGAGTGAAGTAGATGAAGGGTTTTGCACAGAAGCTGTTTTGAATTTTGTTCATGATATGGCTGTTAATCTGTGTGTTGATGGTAAGGCTGTGGCTCAGCTGCTTGCTTTTCGAAAATTTGTTTCGGTGAAGCCGTCTTGGTTTTATCAGCCAGATTGGGAGTTCGAGGAGGATAGTTTAGATAGTCATGAGATTGAAGGTATGATGGATATCTCCATTTTCAGTCTTTTCTTCTTTAAGATGCCCTGTAGAGTTTTCTGTACAATGTTTAATTGTTTATGATTTTTTATTATTGCACTTGTGATGCTTCTGTGTAGTTAGAACAACTGATTATAGTTTATCAATGTCTTCCTTGGAATTTGGGGTGTAAATGAGCCAAGCTGGCTCGAGCTCATCTTGTTAACAAGGTGGCGAGCCAAGCTTATCGAGCCACGAGCTGAGCTTGTCCTAGCTCAACTCGTTGGCTCGTGAGCTGGCTCGATTAGCCTATCATTAGTAATTTCAATACATTTTTGGTGAGCTTCGCTGCATCCTCCTCCAACCACCAATACCTTTTCCGGTCATCTTCCGTAAAAATTGTATTTTTAGTTAGAGCTCGCTAGCCCTTTGCTACTTTTATGAGCCGAGCTCGAGCTTGCCATTCAAGCTCGATTCGAGCTCGCCATTCAAGCTCGTCTCCCAAGTTGAGCTCACAATTTGGTAAACAAGCCAAGCTCGATAAGGGCATGGCTCGAGCTCGACTCGACTCGTTTACACCCATAATTGAAATACACCTTTTCATGCACAAGTTTAAAGCACCAAAGTGCTATGTATGTAAATATGAAAATTTTGGTGTGAGATTTGTATAAGAATTCTGTGTTTAAGAATTTTGTGTTACATATGGAAAATTCTCTAACATTATTGGTTTGATTCTTGAAGTATAACTCCAAATCATTTAAGGCACACAATATAGTGAATTTTAATATGTAAGTTTATCCATTTATATTGTATTATTAGTTTTTAGGCTGATATAGATGGGGATTTTATTAGTAGAATTCAAGTTGGATGGTTGAAATGGAGGAATGCATCGGGCCTATTGTGTGATAGAAAAGTACCGCTTTGACTTAATGGAAAATTTTATAAGATGGTAGTGAGACCTGCAATGCATTATACACAGAATGTTGGCTTATAAAAGAGAAGCATATAACTAAGTTGAATGTTGCTGAGATGAGAATGCTTAGGTGAATGAGTGACTTGACTCTTTGAGACTAAATGCGAAACAGATATATCCGTGGAAGGGTTGGTGTAGCTCCAGTGGTAGGCAAGATTAGAGAGAGTCGTCTTAGATGGTTTGGTCACATTAAGCGCTGACCTTCTGATGATTCGGTTAGGAGAGTCGATGCTTTATATCTGATTTATGTTAAGAGAGGTAGAAGTAGAACTAAAAGACTTGGGTTTGTTGTATAAAGAAATGATCTTAATTTATTTGAATTAGATGAACATATGACACTCAATAGGAGATAATGGAGAAAAAAGATTCATGTAGCCAACCCCGATTAGTGGATAAAGGCTTATTGTTGTTGTATTATTCTTTAGTATTAGAAACGTAGAAATACCCTCCTGCTGACTAGAAAACTGTAAATCTATGTCAATGTACAAGCACATAGAAAGTCCATTTGAAGTATTTCTACTTGTTATTATGCACCTAATTTTTTGCTTGCCCTCGTTTTATTTCCATTCTACGAGTTTGCAATGGAAGTTCCTTAAACTTTCATTGAAGCGCCATTTTCAATAAAAAAAAACAAGTGCAGCTCAGGTGGAGCTTAAAGCCCTATCAATAAAGATTTTGAAGCACATTGTTGCAGTTTTTTTAGAGCTTATGGTAATGTAGGAAAATTCTTTATTTTTTATTTTATTTTATTTTATTTTATTTATGAACATGTTAGGTATTTGTTGTTGTTGTTGTTGTTGTTGTAGAACATGTTAGGTTGATTTGTTCTTATTAGAAAAATTGTATATAATGAATCCTAAGGTCAATGCATGTTTGGGTTTTCTTTTGGTCTGTATCATTTATTTTTATATTTTAGTTGTCTTGTTAATACACTACTCTGCCCTTATGTATGTTGTTTGCTCTTTGCCTTGTGTAAGGAATGATTAATGCATGCATTTACAAAAGTACCACATAATTCTTATGTATTTACATGTCTAACTCCAATACTTTTATATTTACATGCATAGCACTAAAAAAATTAACATCATATAAAAAAATACACCATTATTAAATTTTTAAAAGTGGAAGCCTTAATCCCCACGTAGTGGGATTAAGGCTTTGTTGTTGTTGTTGTTGTAATGCACCTTTTCATTCGATTGTTTATGGCATCAAACTGTTATAAGTTTAAAAATAAATTTTAGTTGTTAGGTATGCAAATACATAAGAATTGTGTGATATGTATGTAAAATTCCCTTATTATTTTCCTGCTTTTCACTAATAATTCTAGGAATAACTTCCCATCTCATTTCTCTTTACATAAAAGAATCATTAGCAGTTGTATTGGGCGGCACATTCAACTTCTATCACTTTTCAGTTTGTTATTGTCTTATTGGCGTGATAATATTTGTGGGTGTTTCACTGTATAAATAATTTAAGGCTACTATACTGTAGAAGCCTATTTTTCTCTCTGGAAAAGTCAAAGGAACTATACAGTCTTATTTTCTTTTACTAGATAGATCAAAATTAAAATGTTTTGTGATTACCAACTGAATTAAGCGGCTGATATTATAAAGATGGCGAACTCATGTGGATAAAAAATAGATTTTTTTGGTTCATTGCTATATTATGTTGCAGTAATATGAATGCCAGTCACAATCTAGTTGAGATGATATTGATGGCGCCTATTTGGCCTACCTTAAATTTTTATGTTAAGAAAATGTGAAGTAAAACTAATTTAGAATATAGATGACTTAAGGTTAGTAGAATAGAGGTTTTATATATGATCAATGATGTCCAATTTTAGTGGGGTTTGTATTAACAATTAGTAGTCAATATTATTAGAAGATAAAGTGATGTTTTAAATATATTTGATCCAATATCATCTAAAGCGTGCCTAAGCGAGGTGAGGTGAGGCTCGAAATCTTCAAACATCTACCAAGTGGGTCCCATTACTAAGGCTTGCTAGGTGAGCACTAATGTGTAAGGGGCCAGGCGCCCAATCGCTTGCCCTATGATGCAAATAGTTTTATTATTTTTTAATGCATGCATCCTCAATTATTAGATAGAGAGCTGTAAGTTCCATTATGGAGAAGAGGGTATGAGCATAGATGTCACTACTGAATAAACACACTATAATACTAAGATCCTATGAAGCTGTAATGTATAGCGCAGCACATGTTTTTTTAAAAATTATTTGAAATATTAAAAATTTATGAATATCAAATCAAATTCAAAAGAATTCTTATTAATATCAAATAAATATAACATAAATTAGTAAAAACTTTTGAATGGTATCATAGGAACTCATGTCATTGTTAATGGAGATGTGGGGATATAGAGATGAAGCAACAAGACTAGGAAATATATTCAATCAATTTGAAATGGAGAAGACTAAGTACGATTTTTAATCTTGATAAATTAGTCCAAAACTTGATATAATGCCAATCTTATATTAAGCATCTTTGATTGATGACTTGGCCTTCAGAAATTATCCTTTATCCAAGCCAAGCCCGAAGTTTTGTTTCATTAAGAAATGAAATATAAACAACTAAAGGTAAAACATGAATAGTGTAAAAAGGGCAAGGGGAGTAGATACTATAGCCCTTTAGCAACCATAAAGAATTAAAATTTAAGTCCGATTTGTGCTAATCCTTGAAAGTAATGTTATAGTTTATCTATCTCTTCTGATTATTTTTATACTTTTAAAAGTATTTATTAGGTGCTCATGTTCCCATGTTCCCATGTCCACATGCCAAAAAGTTAAATAAGATCAGGTAAGAATAGACAAACCATTTAAATTAGAAGGAAAACTTTGAAACATTAATGGATATTTAGATGACTTGGAAAGAGAAAAAAATGTGCAAGGATTGTGATTATAGTATAAGGAAAGTGTCATATGAGAAATAGTATTTACATTTTTCTTAATAAAAGATAGAAATTGGAAAAAAAAACATTTAATAAGCTCAACTTAAGGTAAGAGACATACTTAATTAGTACATCAACAGTATGGTATAGTCTTGTTTCTTATCTAAAAATGACAAAAAATGGTTGTTTATTCTTTATGTAAGCTTTTTCTTATAGTCTATCATCCAGCACTTGAGAGTTGCAAGGTAAAACCTTTGATGTTAAGGTAGGTAATGATTTTGTTTTTTGCTTTTTTTTTGCTTTTTTTTTTGCTACGTACAGAATCATCATGTTTCTTCAACTGGATAATAGTAAAAACATGTTTGCTGAGAGCTGAACTGTATATAATCAAAAGCCTCATTATGCTTTATCTAAACTTGAGTAAAGTTTTTTTATTCGTTGGAATAATTTTAATAAATCAATCAGCCAAAAAAAAAAAAAAAAAAAAAAAAAAAAAAAAACAAAAAAGTGCACCACCATTTGCTGTGTGCGCTACGCCTTGCAATGCATTAACACGAGTTCTGTTATGCTGCACTATGAGCTATAACATGCATTATATTTTGTCATTGACATGCGTGTAAAGAATATGTAATAGAATTAACAAATATTTCATTTATCTATGAAAGTTATCAACTTATGTTTTTAATCATTTGTTTATACTTGAAATATGACTTTTGAACCTTGCTGACGCTTTATTTTTACAATTTATTTCCTAATATTATCGTTTTGGAATTTGGAACGACAACTTGGAAATGTATCTTTTTTCCTATTTTATTTTCTATTTCATTGTGGTGATTTTTATATTACATTGTCTAAAAAGTTTTCCTCATATTTAAATTTGATGAAAGCTTTTAGCTCCTCACTTTGTTCAATCTAGCACCTAGCATTGGATGGTCTACCTTGTGGCTGTATCTAGTGCCTTTAATAAATCCATTTTGATCTATTATACATACAGAATTTTGGATTTAAATGATATTATTTTTGGATTTTGGGTTTGATGATTAAAAAGCATAAGTGTTTAAGGAGCGTTATTGCATAATAACATAGTGGTTTAGACATGAATTTTTTACTTCTAGTAGGTTGGTTATGCAATGTGAATCCGGTGTTGGCCCATTAAAAAGTCGTTAATAGCTAAGTTCACCTCAACCAATTTGAGAATATTATGATGCATGTTGCAAGACTAGGACAGATAAATTAGGGAATGGTTATATTTTCTGTGAAATTTATTGAAGATATGGTTGTTGAAATAATGTTAGATGGTTTGGATATGTGCAGTGCAGCGAAGAATATTTAATACCCTCATTAGACAGGTAGATAAAATTATCATCAAATAATTAGGATGGATAACAGGTAGAGCTATGATTATATGGATAAAAGTTTTTCAAATTGGTTTCTATGAATATATTCAACACCTCAAGCATGACTTAATAAGAACAAATAAAATTTGATGACTGATAAAGTTGTTACTTTGTTAGTGATGATGTCGAGACAATCTTACGCTTCTTCCCCAAACTTTTCCAGCTATATTTGCTTTCTTTAGTGAGCCGCTATAACCTTAAAGATAAATCTTATTGTAACTCCTTTTTATTGATCCCATTTTATCGCATGGTTGCTTCAAGGGATAACATGCATTCATTTTGAAAATTAGCATTCACTCCATCATTCAAATTTTCTCGTTTCAACATTTCTCGTCACATAACATTTCTCTTATTGTATGCACTGCAATACCTTTAAAGCTACTGCACGTTTTTCGCTCACTCACATTTGATGTATTAGTTGATCTCGAACTACCGGACTTCACATCCGAGGATGAGCTATATCACAGAAGGACTATGGATCAAAAGTTTGATGTTTCCATTAAACCACAAGAGGAATACCAGTTGTTAGACTTGAATATGCACGAGGGCAGCGAGATGTGTGTGTTAAACATGGTAGATTTATGTATGTTTGATACAGATGAGAAGTTTGAATCTCCGATCTATGATCAGCATCAGTCGGACACCAATGCGACTGAGTCAACACATACAGCTTTACACGAAAATACAAGTGATGCGAGTATCTTGCTTTCATGCACAGAAGGCGCATCAGCAACTTCTTCGAATAGCGAACTCGGTATGTCTTCGCCTCAGACTTGCCCTAATCATAGTCTCCAGGTAGGTTAGTTTTGTTCGATCTATAGCGCCAAACCTAGAAAATTTAACGCGAGACCGAAACATTCGTGTTCCTGCTCGCGGTGATTCATGCGACTCAGTTCAGGTTCTATCTTCATCGGAAAGCACATTGCTACGGACCGTGCCATTGTATACTGGGCGATTGCACAACCTTCCTATCAACAAATGCAGTATATATTCTCCCTTCAATGCTTTGAAATGCTTTAACCCCACTAATACTGCTCAAAGTATTGCTTTGATTCCTGAGATGGCTCCTTTTGCCGAAACTTCTCTGCAGATTTCTCCCAATAAAAGAAAGCTTTATGAACTCACTACATCTAAAAATTACAAATCTACCCAAATGTCACTTCCATGCACTGAAACCTTTGCATCATCTGTTAATGTCCATAATGTGATTGATAGAGCTCTTTTTGTTCAAAACCAACCTTTTTTGAAATATTCCGGGCATGTCTCTAAGATTTGTTATAGAAATAGACCTCGAAATCACCATTTTGAGTCAAACCCCAAAGCTTTTTATATTTCACCATTGATGAGGAACAACAGATCGAAGCCTTTGGATCGTAAAAACCGCATAGATTCGTCAGTGTCGGTTTTGTTGAATATGAAGTTCCCAAAGGATTATAGTCTGCCCTCGAAAGAAGAACTTGAGAAGAAGTTCAGTGTTTTCGGGCCATTGGATCACACTAGAACAAAGGTTTTCTTCTACACCGGAGTTGGTCAGGTAGTTTTTCTGCACCAGGCTGATGCAGTTGTGGCTTATAACTATGTTACAAAGAAGAGAATATTTGGTAAAGCTAATGTGCGCTTTTGGTTCTATAAATATGAAATTTGTAGAAATGATTGCGGCAATGCTTCCTTGAATGCCAAGCCTTGCCTTAGAAAACCGTGCACGCCCGAGCTGATAAATGATGATAAGAACAATTGCAGAGTGAGATTTGCAACTTGATAAATGAATGCTGTTCCATGCGCAAAATGTTATTTTTTAGATGAACAAAGATGAATTTTGCATGTTCTATTCAGAAGATTCTTTTGGAGAACTTGAATTCCATTGTAGATAACATAGATTTACATGCCATACTTTTGCACCATTCTTTTTCTTTTTGAAGATTTAAATACATATTATTGTATTACTATGTATTTACATATCTAACACCTAAACTTCAGTTTTTGCATGCTTACCACATTACCTTTGGATGAAAAGGTGCATTTCACTTCAAAGTTAAATGCTGTCATTTTCTTTATGTGGTATGAAGAATTTGGCTGATATAAATGTAAAAAAAAAATTTTTTTTTTTGATGGTACTTGTGTAAATACATAGGAATTGGGTGGGTATGTATGTAAATGCCCATATGAAAAATTTGGCTGGTATAAATGTAAAAAAAAAAAAAAAAAAATTGATGGTACTTGTGTAAATACATTGGAATTGGGTGGGTATGTATGTAAATGCCCCTTTTCTTTTTAGGAACACAGGAAACTGAGAGGAGGGGCTTATATAAGTTTTGAAATTGCAGCAAGTATTTTCTTTTCACTTTTTTAACTTATAAAAATAGTCTTTTGACACTCAATTTGTAGCATTCCATATATTATGTTTGCTTTGAGCTTTAATTCTATTGTTTAATTTATTAATTTAAGGGAAAATGCTCATAAATGATTTATATTTATTTGTGCTATTTATACATTTGTCCTTGTGGGTGTACATATTTTGTTATTGATACAATTTTTTATATAAAATAGCAATAGCACCAAATAGGCCTTAATCACATTCCTTATATAATGACATGCTTTTATTTTTTTTTTTTAATTGCAAAAAATGTGAGGTAGACTTTGAAGTCTTTATTTTGATGAAGAGGAAGGTGATTGTTTCGTATTAGTAACAAATCAATGTTCTATCAAAATTATCAAGTTACAAACACATTTTTAGAAATCATTAAACCTAAAATACTAATAAAACGAAAGCTTTAGTGAGATTTTCTTCTCTTTTTAGTAAAAAAATAGTCTCAGAATTTATAGAAGTGTCAAAATAATTTTTAATTATTTGAACATTGATCTTTAATATTTTTTCATGTGGATTGTTTCAGCCATAATTTAAAGAGTAGGAATTATTTGGGTACTTTTATAAACTCTAGAATTAAAATAATTTCATGTAAATAATTGAGAGTTTTAATTTAGCTTATTAGCCCTTTTTTAATTGCACAAATTTTAAGTATTTCAATAATAATCTGTCATAATTAGGCTCAAGGGGTATGTCTCTAAATTTTTATATGATGAAAAAATGTTCTATAAATTTATATTTTTTAAAATTTAAAATATTATATGCGACTGTTTATTTGAGTGAAAGAGGATTGCAACATGAAATAAATGTGGTATATTTGATATTTGAAGTAATCAAAACTGTTCTTTTATTGCAAAACTAATACAAAAGATTAGTTTTTGTGTTTTGGATTTCAAGCAAAAATGAAATTGAAAATAAAGTTAAGCGATATTGATAAGGTGGTGATGAATGGTGGTAGGTGGAAAGTGGGTGGCTGTACGTGGAGGTCATTAGAGGTGATTGTAGCTAAGGGTGTAAGCGAGCGAGCTGGCTCATTGGCTAGGGAGCCAGCTAGATCTCAATACGATAAGTGGCTTGTGAATTGAACTTTAAATCTCAAAATATATTAAATCTTAATAATTATTAAAAATATTTTAAGAATAATATTTAATATTTCAGATCAAGTGATTTCCTATTATTTATTTAATAATTGTTCTATTTGTCATCTACTTATAATACTAACATAAATTAATATATATTGCTCTTTTTTTATAATAAATTCGAGTTGGCTTAAATTTATATATTTAAGCTCGAGCTTGAAGTCGATTAATTAATTAAGCTCATGTCTAGAGTGGCTCAAGCTCAGCTATTTTACATCCATATATTTTACCAAGAATGCTTTGCTCTTGTGATTTATTTGAAAATTTGTAAGGATAAAAAATAATCAAAATGTAATTGAAAAAATTAGAGGATGTATTTTAGAAACTTTAAAAGTCTACATTATAGTAATTTTCATATTGATCAAATAGTTAACTTTTAATTTTTTTTAATTTTTATTTATACTTAATTTTTCTGATCAAATAGCCTATATATATATATT
>NW_018164834.1:64761-122462 GCF_001263595.1 Phalaenopsis equestris | reverse complement strand
TATATATGTATATGTATATATATAGCCATTGTTCTTTTAAAAGCAAACTACATTTTGTTTTCAAGCAATGTTTATGGCACTAATATATAAAGTGTAAATATCAAAATTTGGAAATTCCTATGCAAATAAATAAAAATTGTGTAGTATACATGTAAATTTCCCTATATATTTATCATTCCCGCCCCTCCGCTACGCGAATCTCTCATACTGCTTCGTTCTCTGTTTCCTATCCATCCAATGGCAACAGCCTCCCGATCTCCTAACCAATCAAACATCTACATGACGCTGCGATACTTCCTCTCATTCGATCGCAGCAGAAGCGCTCCGGCAATGTTCTTAATCTTCCTAACCCTAACCCTAACCCTTCCACGTTCCCCACTCCTTCTCTGTCTCACAGTATTAAACAACTTACATTCCTTTTGCTTAATAGTTCCGCCGATGGATTCGGCAACTTTTATTTCCATTCGTTTTGGTGATTTTTGGATCTAATGTGTGAATTTTTTTTTTGTTTATTGTGAATCTGTCAGATTTGTTCCTTTGTTACTGGTTGCGAGGATTAAATGGAAGAGCAGACGTACGGGCAATCTTCTCCGGGTTGCATGAAAGGGCTGGCGCACTTTCTGGATTTCCATCACCGTCTTCATCTCGGAAAGATGAAGATGCTGACGTATAGAAAGCATGGCGAGGGCAAGCGTGCTGCGAGTAGGTCTCTCTCTCTCTTTTTTTAATTTACATTTATATCACTTAATTCTTTTGTATTTACATTTCTAACACCTAAACTTCAATTTTTTCGTGCATGCCACATTCCCTATGCATGACAAGATATATTTCAAATTTCTTAAGTTAAAATAGTGTTATTTTTTGTCACACCTTGGTAGTGTTTTAGATGAACCAATGTACTAGACGAACAACTAGAACTCCGCTGGATTAAAACTTGATCATGTTCGTTCAGATTAATAAAAAAACAAGCTTGGACAGTTTTTGAAAACTCGGAGCTGAAATGAACTATACATGAACATAGTCGAAGTTGTTTATTTATGTCACGAATAAGCTTGTTTGTGGTTTAACAAGTAACTTGTTAAATACTCGATATTATGCTCGATGATAACTGATTTCATAAATGAGATATATTATTTAAATAAAATTTAACTAACTAGAATTTATTTAATTATATATTTAATAGTAATATATTATTATATCAATAATATTTTTACATTAACTATTAATTATATATTTATTTTATTAATATATAACTATTAATTATTTATTTATTTTGTTAAACTTTAGGTGTTAGAAGCGAATACATAATACTTGTGTGGTATGTACGAAATGTCTCTTAAAATTAACTTTAAATCATCACAATCTCATTTTTCTTCTGACCTCTCACAGTCTTGCATCTTTCAGTTTCGTCCAAAACATACAAAAACCTAAGTTGCTAGGGCGTGCAAGCATCAAAGGCAACAATGAGAATGCGGAGGATCTCTGAAAATCGAGTTACTATTATGTCTCCCATTTTCATTCTGCTCATAAGTCATACCCGATTAAAAAATAGTGTTGAAAAAATTCAGTGCAATCATTGTTAAGTTATATATGATTAAGAATGAGAATGATGTAACAACTCAATATATAAATTATTTTTAAAATTATCCAAAAAAACTAGGAAAATGACAAGTGCATATCATTATGAGAAAATCAACATCTACATCCGAATGTGGTAGTTTGGTGCAAACTTAAAAGTATGATCCTGCCAAAATACGAGAGATTACATCCTATATGATCATATTTGATAAGTTTCATTTCATTTTTATCGAGTTAATAATCAACAAATTAATAGGTGGGATCAGATTTGTAAAATTGTTTATTTTATTTTTAATATGAAAATCTTGATACTTGTTTGAATTTTTTTGCTCGTTTAAATACTCGTGCACTTGTCATAAACAAATTAAGTTCAAACATTGAAAAATTTAAACAAGTCAAGCTTGGACAATGTATAAAAGCTCGACACAAGCTCAAGTCTAACATGAACAACTTATAATTAAACCAAGCCAAGTCTGAACTATGATATACCCGGCTCGACTCGGTTCGATTACAACTCTACACTTTAGGTTCGGAAAGCAATACACCCAACAATACAGGGTATAATAAAATGAATTGAACATTTTTTTTGTTTTCGAAAGAAAAATCGTATGCAACTGATAACGTATAGAAGCAAAAAAAAAAAATCATAAATAAAAGTCCAATACTTGATAAAACTAAAGAAAATTAAGAAACTAACTGAAATGATATTTGACAGACAACTACCCAGGCCCAAAAATGAATACAATAATTAAAAAAGCTTAAAACACCTAAAAACAAAGTTTAAATCCGGAAAGTACGATCCTGTGAAAACCTCCAAGCAATTGGATGCAACCTGCCATTTAAAAATTCAATATATGAAAGTCAAATTTCCTGATTGTCATCTTCATTTAATAGCTGTTCTTTTACTAACCAAACTATGATTAATAAGTGCTAAAATTCTTTTCCCTTCTTCTAACCAATTAAACGTCTTTCAAATTTAATAGCTTGTGTAACACTCTATAAAGCCTATTTGAAAGACTCTTACATACATTCCACTCAATTATTATGTTTTTATATATCTAGCACCTAAACTTTTCTTTTTACATTTATAATACCCGAATCTTTCATATCACTTCAAAAATGCCACTATTTTATTTTTTAAAAAAGTAAATACGTATTTTCATTCATAAGTAAGGCGGCATACATGTAAATATTAAAATTTAGCGGTTAGATATGTAAATACATAAGAGTTGATTGGTATTTATGTAAATCTTTTGAAGTTTGCTTGGTGGCTGCAGTTATTCATATTGACTAATTAGATCTGAAATTAGATTAATAAAAAATTAAAAGATCTGTGTGTTTATAATATCTGAAGAAAAAATAATGTAAACATGCTTGACGTTTACATGATGCAATTTGCTAGTTTGGGTTAGAAGTGCGTAGAATGAGCTCAGGCTTTCAAAATTTTTTTAAAAGTATGATTCTGGAAAGTTTCGTGGTTACTTTATTCACTTGCATAAAAAAAATCACTTTTTTGGTACATTTTTTAAACCATGTACAGAAAAGTTTGCTGATTTAAGTTAGTATACCTTGCAAACCTTCTAGTTAACATGCCTCAAGCTAATCTATGCGCTTCTGCTTATGTTAGGAAGCAAAGAACCTAAAACAGATCCGGATGCCCCTTCAACTAGCCAGCAGTATGTTAATTCTGAAGAAACCAGCTTTGGAGTGAGTTTTTTGTTTTCTTTTGAATGATTTACATACATATCTCTCACTTTTTATGTATCTAAATATCTAACATTCAAACTTTAATTTGTACGTACATGTACCTTACGTATGCATAAAAAGCTGTATTTAACTTTTTAAAAGTTCGGTGTTGTAAATGTAAAAAGTAAGGTTTAGGTGTTAGATATGCAAATACATAGGATTTAGGTGGTATGTATGTAAATGCCCCTTATTTTTCTTTTGGGCTTGTGACCTAGTTAATATGTTAGTATATTTAAGATTTCTACCAGCCATCACTTCTCCTTGATTCAAGCCTGTGGAGGCTGGTTACCTCATGTCCCTGTTTAGCTGCCAACATATTATTTTTCCACGTTTACGAAACAATTTTGGGACATTTACATACATACCACCCTCAGTTTAGGTTCCTTCCATTAATAAATTTGCATTTTTTGCATGATTTGTTGGGTTTCATCTGGTAATTATGGTGTAAATGATGTATAATTTCAATTTTATTGAGAATGTTTAAGCAAATTTGACTCAATAGATTTTCTGGCTTAGAATGTAATTAACAGACTAGTTAGGTAATATACAGTGACAGTGCTGGTTATCCCTTGACTAATTGCATTTTCATTAATAGTCTGAAAATGACTTACCTTTTGCATATTTCTGGATTTGATTTTATTAATTCTTTGCAAACCTCTCAGATAGAAGACAGAGCCAGCACCCGAAAACATCCAGCGAGAATATCAATTCCCAAATGGGGATTAAGAGATCATAACAAGAAAATAAAAGTTTCTCTGCCTGCTTCCAGGTTGCGCCGAACTTTCTCTATTCATCATTGGAGCGAGGAACATTTCGATAATCTGAATTTCGAGATAAAAGGTTCACTCATTGAGCAAAATGTTGATACGAACAAAGCTTCTTCAAACAGTGAACAGGTCTACATACTCTCTCCTAGTTTTGATGAGCATAATTTTGATAAAAAATGCGATGTTAATACAGCTTACAGTATAAGTCATTCTTCCGGTCCAACCCAACCGGATGAGCTCGAAAATATTTCACAGATAAAACAACAGCAGGAAGATGTTATCTTATCTCCATCAAAAGAATTTCTAGCCATGATGAAACTATTTGATGGAAACATAGAGTTAATTCAAAACATTCTCGATGACCCGAGCTATATTTTCGCCCATTATCTTCAAGCTAAACAAGCTTCCAATGTCGAGTTAACTCGGGCTTATTCATTCCCAGCTCCAAGGTTGCTTGAAAGGAAACAAAATGGGCAGTTTAGGTTCAAGCATAAAACATATGATGTCAATGAAAAGTTTCATTCAGGTACACCGAAGGAAGAGATAATGGATGGTGATGAGGAACTCACTCCAAAACTTGTGGAGACTAATTTCAGTTCTAGTCGATTTATGGCCATCAAACATAGCAAAAAAAAGGAGCACCGTCGTGTCTTTATGGATGGGATTCTTCATAGAATTCCCTTTGGAAGAAAGGTAATGGAAGCCATGAAGAAAAGTAAGTCTGGTCTGTGGGATGTTTCTACCATGGAAAAATTTGACAGAGAAGGCAAGTTGAATTCTTGTTGGAACAAGTTCAACAAACATGTCCCGAGAAATATCCAAAGATCTCATTCTCTTAGTGACTCTGTAGCCAAGTATTCTCATTTGTTTGAGTCTATATCAAAAGAAGAATTCAAAGAACTTACTGAAAGAACGAAAGTGAAATCTTTAGATAGAATATTATCTTTTTCTGACATCAAAGATTGTTCATCAAGCAAAAATGCGCAAAGTGAAGCACCCTTTTCATGTCTTGAGAATTTAACTATTTCATCTAGAGAAAAAGTACTGAAGAAAGAAGAATCAGAAGAATTTACCACAGAAATGAGTTCAGAAAATTTGAGTAAAGATGGTTTAATCGAAGAAGAAAACATATCTATTTCTCCACCAGGAGAAAAGCTACTGGATGAAGCACTCGCACATGAATTAAAAAAACCAATTGGATTTCTTGATTATGCCGCCTCTGAAGGTTAGCCATATTGATATTTTGTTGTTCAGTAGTTTAACTGGAGTTTAATATGTTGTAAAATTTTATATGTATTAAAAAAAACAGCCATGAAATAAGATTTTTTTATTTGCTATTTCATTCTCAAGTTTTTTGTCTCAATAAAGTTTAGCCGTGTTTATGATGTTTTAAACATAGGTCATAGAAAAAGTTTAAAGGGTTTTACATACATTCTACACAATTTTTATATATTTACATATCTACAACTTAAAATTTTAGGATTTACTTAAATAACACTATAATCTTTAACATCACATTAAAAACACTACTTCTATTAATTTTTAATAAAAATTAAAACACAGGTTTTATGCATATGATTGAATGTGATTATGGTCCTTCAATTTTATATAAGTAAAGAGTAATGTGTCAAAATAGTTCCCACACTCTTTTAGTATGGGCTGAAAATAGCACTCATGGAGGATTTTTTTAATGTTCATTAAAAGAGTTTTGGATCTACATTGACACTTTTATAAACACTAAAGCTAAAATAATCCCTTTGAAAGAATCCGGGGATCATTTTGATACTTTTCTCTATATAAGTAAATTTTAAAATCTCGATGCTAGATATTCAAATCTGTAGAAGTAAGTTGGTATGTATATGATTCCCCCAATAACTTAAACCTTAATTTTCTTGAGCTATTTACTTTTTCTTTTGGTTCAAACTTCTTTGTTACAAAACCCGAAATCTAAATGGGATCTTTTAATGATTTCAATTTTACATAACAAAATTACAATTGCAGTATTCTGTGATTTTGACAGGTTCAGAATGTAGATATCCATCAGAACAATCTACTGTTTCTCTTATCAATATTTCTGATAGAGTTAATACTAATGGAAAAGATCTTCCAAGAGAAAAATCATTCCCAGATTCCAATTGCTTCGATTCTTTACTTCTTCAAATCAACCCTAAGCTCGAATCTAAATTCAACTATGTTAAAGAGATACTGAGAAGATCTAGATTCAACAGCAGTGATTTTCTTCAAGCTCTGCACTCCCCCGATGATGGCCAAAGGGATCCCTTAATCTCTAATGAAGCAGAAGGTTTATCTTATAAACCTGAAATTACAGAAGATGAATATGATACCTTACTGGAACATCAACTTCTGTTTGATCTGATCAATGAAGCTTTGGTGGAAACATTAGAGAGTTTTCTTTCTTATTTCTTTCCTTGGCTGTCTCCCTTCAATACTAACCCTAAACCAATGCCTATGGGAGATCAAATTCTCCAAGAGATTTGGGGAAACATCTGCTGGCATTTTAAAGGTCTGCCTCAGCTGGGGATAAATTTAGAAGAAATTGTGTCTCGAAATTTTATGAGGAATGATAGATGGATGAATATTCAATATGATGTTGAGGATGTTGTGGAAGAGCTTGAAAGTTTAATACTGGATGATTTGTTAGATGATGCTGTGCTTCAGCTTTCTTTATTGCCTAGTTTCAACCATTTCCCTTCCTAGTCTGAGGTGATTTTCTGTACATTCTATTCTTGACTAACAATTGTAATGTATATGGTTTTGGTTAGATTTTATTAAATCTCTATTTTTTTCATTGTAATGAGATTTATCAATGTATATTAGTTGCATCAATGCATATAATGCTTGTAATGTGTGACAATTAGTTGAGTATGGACCTGAATTTTTGATATTGGGGGTATATTTGGCGCAACATTTATCTGCTTTGCTTCTGCTTTATTTAGAGAAAATTTACTAGCATACCACACAATTCTTATTTATTTACATATCTAACACTCAAAGTTTGATATTTATGTTATATTTTTATTTATGGCTCAAATTTATTTTAATAATTTATAAGATTTATTTTGATAACTTAAGTTATTTATGTTCTTAACTCATAACTTATGTCATAACTTATGACAACTTATGATATTTATTTTGATAACTTAAGTTATTAATTTTCTTAACTCATAATTTATGTCATAATTTATGATAATTTATGATATTTATTTTTGTAATTCATGATAACTTAAATTATTAATTATCTTAACTCATAACTTATGATAACTTATGATATTAATTTTATAACTCTTGTAATCCCTTAAATGAATAAGAGTTATTATGTCATTGATTTCAATAATAAAAAATCAATTAATTTATTAAATTATCATAAATCTTATTGGTTTGTAACTCCCTTGATGGATGGTGGTTAAATAGAACATATGGTTAAATAGAGCATGGTTTAGAGAATGTGTCCTCTATCTTCCTAACACATCCCGTATATTTCCCTCCATAAGAAAGTACAGAAAGTTTCAAGGGATTAGAGAGAGAAATTCCATTTCTTCAAGATTAATTTTTTTCAAGCTAAAATTTATTCATCATGAATACATGTATGTGTTGCTTTATTATAGATATGTAAAAATCATGAATTTAAAAGATCTTGGCTGATATGTAATTTTTGGAATTTGTGTCATAAAGTTCAAACATAAATTTCTAATATGTTGTATCAAAACCTTGATTACAAAATTTTTGATTTTTCATATAATTTTATTTATGTTAATTGTAATAAATTTTCACTGTGAATTAGATTTTGAATTAGATCAATAAAATTAAAGCAAATTGAAGTGATTGAAATTATTATTTATTTAATGTCTATGTTATGTTTAATTTGTTAGTCACCAAAGTGACCAAATTAATAAGTTTAATAGACGTTAATTAAATTAATAAGTTTAATAGACGTTAAATTAAATAAATTCAATTACTCACGAGTACATGATGCTTGTTATGAAATAATTTAATATTTAATTACAAAAATATTAAAATTCATTAATTATAATTTTTTTAGATCGTTCAAATGTTGATCATTTGTTTTATAATCTTTGAATATAATTGTAGTTTATTTATATACTTAAATAAGATATGTTTATATATCCAAAGATAATATACATGTCTTATTTGAGTATAAATAACTACTAATTATATTAAATTTAAGTCGAGCATCAATTATGATTATTATCGTGTATTGTTATATCACCCAAAGGAGATTTCAATACATTATTATTATTATTATTATTATTATTATTATTATAATTATAATTTTAATCTGATTTTATATGAATATCTATATAAGTTTAATGTTTGAAGCATTAATGTACGAACATGTTTTATTTATTTACAGTAACTACTACTGTTTCTCTTCATTTACAAGTTTTGTTTCTCTTCATTTGCAAGCTACATTTGTTCAAACTTTCAATGAGCTTAATTTCTGTGAACGGCGTGAGCAAGTCCACTTTCACTTTGGTGTTCTGGATCTTGATTTGACACTCACGACTGAGAAACCCCCTGTTCTTACTAATTCTAGCAGTGTCGAGCAAATATCTTTCTATAAAGCTTGGGAAAAATCGAACAAATTAAGCTTAATGTTTATGCGAATGACTGTAGCAAACAACATAAAGTGTACATTTTCTAATACTGAAAGTGTTAAGAAATTTATGAAATTTGCTAAGAATTGTTCTCAATCTGACTCTGGTGATAAGTCTCTTGCTGGGACACTATTGAGTACGTTAACCAACATGAAATTTGATAATTCTCGCACTATGCATGAGCATGTATTTGAAATGACGAACATAGCAGTAAGACTTAAGACCCTGGGAATGGAAGTGAATGAAAATTTTCTTGTGCAATTTATCATTAACTCATTGTCTTCTGAGTATAGTCCATTTCACATGAACTACAACACTATGAAAGATAAGTGAAATATGAATGAACTACAATGTATGCTCATTCAAGAGGAAGCAAGGCTTAAGAAAGGAGAAAATTACTCCATTTATCTCATGGGTCACCAAAGAATAGCTGCAAAGAAACATAGAAAGAAGAATGGAAAGGCAAGCAAGGACCACTAAAGATTAATGTGTCGTCTGCCCCAATTCACAAAGAGGAACATAAAGGAATTAAGTGTCACTTTTGCAGAAAGCCTGGACACTATCAAAATGAGCGTCAAAAGCGCAAAAACTGGTTCGAAAAGAAAGATAAACCTTGTGTTTATGTATGTTTCGAATCAAATTTGGCAGAAGTTCCTTATAATACCTGGTGGATTGATTCTGATTGTACCACTCATGTTTCTAATACGATGCAGAGATTCCTTACAACCCAAAGCATAAACCCAAATGAAAATTTTGTCTTCATGGGGAACCGAGTCAAAGCGCTAGTTGAAGCTATTGGAACCTATTGGTTGATTTTAGATACTGGACATCATTTGAAATTTTTTCAAACACTTTATGTCCCTTCTATTTCTCGTAATTTTATTTTGTTATCTAAACTTGATTTTATTGGATACTCATTTAAATTTGGAAATGGTTGTTTCATTTTGTTTAAACACAATCATCTCATAAGTTCTGGTATTTTTTATGATGGCCTATATAAGCTTAACTTTATAACATTTTCTCTGAGACTTTGATGACTTTACATCATAATATTGGTACTAAATGTGGTTTTATGAATGAAAGTTCGGCTTATTTTTGGCATAAACGTTTGGTCATATATCCAAAGAAAGAATTGAAAGATTAGTAAAGAATGAAATCCTTAATGAATTGGATTTTACTGATCTTGACATCTGTGTGAATTGTATTGTGAATGTGTGAATTGTATTGGAGGAAAACACACAAATCACACACTTAAGAAAGCCTACACAAGAAGTACACAACTCCTTTAAATTATACACACTGATATTTGTGTACCTTTTGATGTTCCATCTTTCAGTGGAGAGAAATATTTTATCACCTTTATTGATGATTTTTCACTTTATGGGTATGTCTACTTATTACATCAAAAATCTCAAGCTATAGATGTCTTAAAGGCGTATATAACTGATATTCAGAGACAATTATACAGAAAAATGAAAATTATCAAGTCTGATAGAGACGGTGAATATTATGGAAATTTCAATGAATTTGGACAATGTCCAGGTCCATTTGCTAAATTCCTTCAAACTAATGACATATGTGCTCAATATACTATGCTAGGAACACCACAACAAAATGGTGTTGCAGAAAGGTGAAATCATACTCTAATGGAAATGGTTAGGAGTATGATGAGTAATTCCTCTTTACCCTCATCATTGTGGATGCATGATTTAAAGACCGCTGCATATTTATTAAACACGGTTCCTAGTAAGACAGTTCCAAAGACTCCTTTTGAACTGTGGACATGAAGGAAACCTAGTTTAAGGCACCTGCGTGTTTGGGGTTGCCCAGCGAAAATAAGGTTATATAATCCACATGAAAAGAAACTGGACTTAAGAACAACCAGTAGTTTTTTCATTGGTTATCCAGAAAAATTTAAAGGGTATAGATTTTATTGTCCTAACTACAGTACAAGAATTATTGAAGCTGAAAATTTTAAGTTCATTGAAAATGGTGAAGTTAATGAGAGTTTGGAACCACATAAATTGGAAATCCAAGAAATTAGGGTTCAGGTTCTTTTATCCAAAATTTCTTCTCAAATGGTTATTCCTATAGTTGTTGAACAGTTTAACAACTTACAAGAACAACAAATATATGATCAAATACCACACAATGAAACTGTCAATAATGAACCAGCATTAGATGAACCATATGAAGTAGCACATAGAAAGTCTCAAAGACAAAAATGGTTTGCTATTTCCGATGATTATGTGGTTTATCTACATGAATCTGAATTTGACTTAGGAGTCAATGAAGATCCAGTTTCATTTTCACAAGCCATAAAAAGTACAAATTCTTCTAAATAGTTAGATGCAATGAAAGATGAGTTGAAATCGATGGATCACAACAAAGTCTAGGATATCGTTGAATTGTTTGAAGGTTGTAAAAGAGTCGGGTGTAAATGAGTCTTTAAGACTAAGCGTGACTCGAATGACAATATTGAACGATATAAAACCAGACTTTTTGCCAAAGATTTCACTCAGAAAGAAGGCATCAACTATAAAGAAACATTTTCTCCAGTTTCTAAGAAAGATTCATTTAGAATTATCATGACACTAGTAGCTCATTATGATTTGGAGTTACACCAAATGGATGTGAAAACTGTCTTTCTGAATGGGACTTTAGATGAAGAGGTTTACATGAGTCAACCTGAAGGATTTTTGGTTGAAGGAAATGAACACATGGTGTGTAAACTTAAGAAATCAATATACGGACTTAAGCAAGCTTCCCGATAATGGTATCTTAAGTTCCATCACACCATCACGTCCTTTGGATTTAAAGAAAACATTGTTGATCGATGTATGTATCTAAAGATCAGTGGGAACAAAATCATATTTCTTATTTTATATGTTGATGGCATCTTGCTGGCTACTAATGATTTTGACTTATTATATGAAATCAAGAACTTTCTCTCTAAGAACTTTGAAATGAAAGATATGAGGGAGACATCCTATGTGAATGGAATTGAAATATTTCGTGATAGATCACAATGTTTGTTAGGACTGTCTCAGAAAGCATATACAAAAAGAGTTCTTAAGAGATTCAATATGGAAGGGTGCTCAGCAAGTGTTGCTCCAATTAAAAAAAGAGATAAATTCAACCTTATGCAGTGTCCAAAGAATGATTTGGAACGTAAACAAATGGAAGAAATTCATTATGCATCTATTGTTGGAAGCTTAATGTATGCTCAAAATTGTACCAGACCAGACATTAGCTTTGTTGTCGGGATGCAGGGCATGTATCAAAGTAATCCAGGAATAGATCATTGGAAAACTGCAAAAAAAGTTTTGAGGTATCTACAAGGAACAAAGGACCACATGTTCACTTATAGAAGATCGAAAGATATTGAAGTGATAGGATATTTAGATTCAGATTTTGTTGGATGAGTTGATACCAGAAAATCAACATTTGGCTATCTGTTTCTTTTGGCTGAATGAGCAATCTCATTGAAAAGTCAGAAGCTGTGATAACTCTGCAGCAGTCTTTTTTTCCAAAAATGACAAGTATTCCAAAGGCACATGAAATTAAAATACCTTGTCGTTAAGGAAGAAATTCACAAACATAGGGTGTAAATTAATCATATTAGCACCAATCTCATGATTGCAGATCCTTTGACGAAAGAGTTGTCACTAAAGACATTTAACGAACATGTCGTGAGAATGAGCATTAGGTAAGGAAGAAATTCAAAAACATAGGGTGTCAATTAATCATATTAGCACCAATCTCATGATTGCAGATCCTACGAAAGGGTTGTCACTAAAGACATTTAACGAACATGTCGTGAGAATGAGTATTATCAAAACCCTTTATTAGTTTTATGATTTTTGTACTTTGACACTTTAAACTCAATTTTTAATACATGGAAAGTACCGTGTCGATAAATTGATGCACAACCGTCATGATTTATTTTAATTTCATACTTATTAAATAATTTATGATTTAACCAATATAAAGAAGAATTTATCTTACATTTTGTGCAGTATGTTATGCACTATAATACATGGAAGGTACTGTCGATAAATTGATGCACAACCGTCATGATTTATTTTAATTTCATACTTATCAAATAATTTATGATTTAACCAATATAAAGAAAGATTTATCTTACATTTTGTGCAGTATGTTATGCACTATTAAAATTAAGTAAGTCAAATGGGAGAAAGTAATATTTTTATTTATGACTCAAATTTATTTTAATAACTTCTAAGATTTATTTTGATAACTTAAGTTATTTATATTCTTAACTCATAACTTACGTCATAAATTATGATAACTTATGATATTTATTTTGATAACGTAAGTTATTTGTTTTCTTAACTCATAACTTATGATATTTATTTTGATAACTTAAGTAATTAATTTTCTTAACTTATAACTTATGTCATAAGTTATGATAACTAATGATATTTATTTTTGTAACTCATGATAACTTAAGTTATTAATTATCTTAACTCATAACTTATGTCATGACTTATGATATTAATTTTATAACTCATGTAATCCATTAAATGAATAAAAGTTATTAACTTATGTCATTGATTTTAATAATAAAAAAATAATTAATTTATTAAATTATCATAAATCCTATTGGTTTGTAACCCCCTTGATGAATGGTGGTTAAATAAAACATGATTTAGAGAATGAGTCATCTTTCTTCTTAACACACCCCGTACATTTTCCTCCATCATAAAGTACAGAAAGTTTCCAAGGATTAGAGAGAGAAATTTCATATTTTCAAGATAAAATTTTTTCAAGCTAAAATTTCTTCATCATGAATACAGACATATGTCACTTTATTATAGATATGTAAAAATCATGAATTTAAAAGATCTTGACTAATATATATTTTTGGAATTTGTGTCATAAAGTTCAAACATGAATTTCTAACAATTTACACTTATGACACTTCAGTGTTATAAACTATACATATATATATATATAAGCAGTCTGCACAAGCAGTCACGGACTGAACTTACTGCCGCCCGTGACTCTCCTCTCTCCCACCTTCGCTTAAACATAGACTAAGTAAAAAATAAAAAGGCAAATAAGCTTTCAGAATTAGTACCAGCTCTGAAAATGAGATCTCAGAAAACATACTAATAGGTACTGTTAAGTCCAATAATGGTAGGAGATGAAGGGACTGCCATCACGAGCTCTTTGGGAGTTTCCGGCACGCACGTGAATCCTACTTGTCTTCTCTCTCTCTCTCTCTCTTTTAAAGATGCGAGTTGTATGCATGTAAATACGAATGTTTAGGCATTAGATATTTATATACATAAGATTTTGAGGTATGATGCTCGTTATTTTATCTCTAAAGTATGATAGCTATAAAAAAGTAATGTTTGATGTTTTTTTTTAATAAGAAATATGTATTATACCTATAACAACTTTCAAAAAATTACATTCTTTGCAATAGCTCTACGACCATTCCTGTAAAAAATTGCAGCGTCTTAATCTTAAAGCTAATGGGTTGTTTGGGATCACTTCTATTTTTTATTCTTTTTTTTTTATTTTTATGTTGCTTTGTTTATGTTTTGATTTGAAACATAACATGTTGGTATGTTTGATAAAGATATATATGATTTTCTTTGAAAATACTCGAAACATAAAACATCCAAAAAGTTGTTTCAAGTGTTTTAAAAAAAAACATGTTTATTTTGTTTTTAGAAACAAAAAATAAAAATATGTTAAAAACGCATTAAAAAAAATATTTTTAAAACAAAGGAATAATAAAAATAAAAAAATAAAAAATACAAAATTAATCCCAAACAAGCCCTAATTGGTGCACACTGTTTAGACATTCATCGTCTAAATTTCAACTTTCAAGTTATCCACAAAATTATGCTTAACAATTAATTTTTTACATGTATTGTTTCTTTTCTCATTATTTTACTTTTCAAATCAACTCCAAATAATTTAATTGTTGGAAGTACTCACATGCAAAATAAATTAAATAAATAATCATGAAACATATAAGTGTGATATAGTTGACAAAGCATGCATGTTTTGTAATGTTATAAAGTGAGTGATCAATATAAATGATGTAATACTAAAGTAAACTATCATACAACTTGTATTTAAATAAACTATCTTACAAATGAAAGTGCATCATTCATTCAAGATTAGCACAAATTCATGCAAACAATTAATTTAACTTATAAGAGTAATCACACAATATGTCTAAGATGAAACTATGTACTATGAAATGAGTAATTCACTCTAACACAATAATGTTTGTAGCATGTTTTGTAGCAATTAAAACATGCATCACCACATAATAGTCATATGCACAAGATAATTATGTCAATAAATGAGAAATGTAAATTGAAAATCCTATTTAAATTGATTAGATGATAATTTTCATATTATAAAGCTTTTTATAATTATAGAGTTTATTATTTCATCTTTTATATATAAATAATGAAATGACAAAAACAATATAAAAAACTTATCCAAATAGCCCTTTAAATAAGGCATTAATTACAATTTTATAATTAAGTGAAAATTTTTATTATAAGTAAATATTTTTAAATGTAATAAGTGGGATTACTATGAAAATATATGTAAACAAGTCAATGAATCTAATGGGATACAAACTAAGCTCAAATTCCTTCACCTAGCAATTACTAATTATAATTAAGTGATTAACATGTATAACAATATTTGACAATTGTATTGAATTTAAGAGAAAACTGAGGATACAAAACATTATTAAAATAAATAAAGTATAAGAAATATTTAGTGATATAAAAAGTTAAAATAAATTTCTCATATAATTAAATATTAATCTATTTACTAATTAACCATTGTTACTATATAATAAATATAATTAACAAATTGAATTAAATGATAAAGAAAATGAAGTTCGCTAAAATTGTTAAAACATATGAGAGATAACCGTATCAATTTGAACATATATAATCACAACTTGTTAATTTAATCATACAATTTCTCATAATTTATTAGATTGATGTTGAATTTAAATAATGTTAAAGTTAAATTAAATAAAAGCTAAAAAAGGTAAATCATAGAATATTATTTTTTTGTATGAAATGTATTTTAGAGTAATTTTGACCAAAATTTAATATAATTAAATGATTTGATATTCATCTTTTAAATTGTGTTTAGATTTTAATATTCAATTTATTAACAAAGTGATCCCAAACGACCCATTAGCAAATCCCGTTGGCAACAAGGATTTATGAGATTTAGAGATTTAGAGAAGTTGTAAATAATGAAATGACAAAAACAATATTAAAAACTTATCCAAATAGCCCTTTACATTTGGGTTGGAACAAGGATTTATGAGATTTAGAGATTTAGAGAAGTAGAAGTGTTGGAACAGAGGAAGGGGGCTAATTGCCCCTGAGGGGCTAGGGCGAAAAATGACAAAGTGATATTTCTAGAGGGGCAAAATTATAATTTTAAGAGGGACAAAAGACAAAATTGACTCTCATATAAGTAAAAATCTGAATTTGAATCCTACTATAATTGTGAAATAGTTTCTCTTTCTTATTAGGATTTACTTATTGACATATCAATTTAACCCCTTCAACACTTCATAAATCCGGATTTGCAGGATTTATTTAATTCTATTTAAACTAAATCCTAATTGCAACAAAACAACCCTTAAAATTTCAATTTTTACATACATGCCACCCCACTTATGTATAAAAATGTGTATTTTACTTTTTTTAGAGTTAAAATAGTGATACCTTTTAAATGTAAAAAAATAAATTTTGGTTGTCAGATATGTAAATATATAAAAATTCGGATGTATGCAAGTAAATGCACCAATAATTATTTATTAATTACACATGCAAAAATATAACCGGCAGAAGAAAAGAGTTACTAATTGCTTTATATTTCATCAAGAGGGCCGTTGAAATTCTCCAATTTCTTCAAAACAGATTCCCAGCTCCGTCGCGATTCGCTATCTGCGGAGCATAAGTGTTTAGAGATCGAGCGACGGCTTAGCAATGAGAATCTCTTCGGGGTAGTAATTCACCGTCGCCGACCCGATCTCCTTTCGATTTGCTTTTTATTTTTTTCTTAAAATTTTATGTTGAAAGATTGCCGAAGGGAGATTGAGATCCAAATCTTGTTTTCATCTTCTCATGCTCTTTTGTTTGACCTAAAAACAAATGCAAATTCGTATTCTTTCTTCTGGGAGTGTTCTATGATCCATTAACAGTTCATATTTGTTCTCGGATCAGATCCGGTGAGTTCGATCCTTCTTTTTTTTGTCTTTCTCTTGTTAATATGTTGGATTTGTTTGATTACTGTTTACGAATTCGCGTCTTTGTTTTATGCGTAGTTCTTTCATCTTCTAGTGAAATTAGAAGTTCCGGTATTTAGTTGATTAAATAGAAAGTGTGGTTAAAAAAGAAAATGTTAGTGATTAGATCTTGATTCAGGACCGAGTGCCTTTTTGGAAAGAAGTTGATGTTTTAAAACATTGAAATATACAAATTTGTATATTTTAGCTTCTTTAATTGTTATTAAGATGAGTGAAGTTGGAGTTTGCTTTTGGAGGGATTTGCTCTTGCTTTTTAGTATTCGCAATGCATGACTGTGAAATGAGCAGCTTCAAGATGAGGGAATCTGTGGCATCGTTTTTAGCTTGTCAAGAATATATATTTTTTTAAATTTAGTTAAAATGTTTATTTTATTTGTATGAGTACAATCTTGATGTAAACGCATATAGTATTTGTATTTACAGTTTGCAGGAGTTTGGAATTCTGATTATGCTCTGTAATTTCATGACAGATTATTTGGACAACATTCAAAATAATAAGTCCAAATGAGTTAAGACAAAACTGAAAATGAGGAATAACAAGAAGAAAAATGCCACTCAACATTAATTATCTATAAGAAAGTCTAATCATGCCTTAAAATATCCATGTAATTATTGATTGAAGTTCAGGCAATCCTAAAATGCACAGTGGTAGCATAAAACTCGCTTCCAATTGGTGTATAGAGTGTTCTCATATTCCAACTACTCATAGAACCGTATTTTTTGTGAATTTATATGTGAATTATGTTGCTAGTAAGATAATAGGGAAGTTGTTGTTTGATTACCACAAGTATGCATTTATTTGTCTATACTACTGTCATTGAATGAAGGCCTTGTCGATGAATGGTATGTAGATTGGTTAGCATTTTGTAAGATTAACCAAAGAATTCTATAGTGCTGATTTGAAAAGTTAAATTTTTAACTTGCTTTATCACATGAGATGGTAGATGGATAGTCATTAATGGTTGACTTATGTTGGAAGTTTCTTGCTTAGGCTTGTTGGCTAAGGCTTTTATCCACCAACAAATTTGAGTTATTTGGTGGAATGTTTGTATATGATTAATCGGTTGGTTTGAGTGATCTGATACATCTTATGTGTAGAGTTGATCATTGTAAAGGTTGATGTGCTACTATTTCTGTAGCAGAATTTTAATTATGATTTTTTTTCCTTATAAATATTGCTTAAAGTTTGATTTCTCATCTCTTGTTGTCAAATTTGGTTCAGATTGATCAATGGATCATATTAGAGGAGGAGATAGGTGAAGTTGAGTCGTTTGAAAAGAGTTGAGATAGAAGATGCAGGGAGAGATAGTTGGAAGAAATTTGTATTTTTATTATGAATGGAGTGGCAAAACTCTTGTTGCTCGAACCTCACTGTATTATTTCATCCTCAAGGGTTGCATCACTTATATGCTTTGCACCCAACGTGACTTCTTTCTATATGAGACTCTCATTTTTAATTCCTCAGACCCTCAATCTGTTTTGGTTTTAGCACGAGCATAGAAGATCTTCATTTTTTTAGTGTAGATAAGGGATTGTATCTCCAATCTTTAATCTTTGACTCACTTGAAGGGCCTGATCTAAGGTGTATTTTGATGGAACTCAGGCCATGAAAAGGCTTTTTAGCCCACATGTTTAGGTTTTGTTTGTGCTCGATTTAAGCTTCTCATGCCCAACCATATTTTTCAGTAATTCTAAGTTCGCTTGCTCAGTTTAGTGAAATGGGGCAGGTCAGTACTGAATCTAATCTAGCCTATTATGCTATCCTTCCTTGTCGGGGCATGTCATCTAAGAGGAGTCATCAATCAAAGTTTGTCTTCTCAGCTAAAGATTTCATACATAGCGGTCAAAGACTTAGTAGAAAATAATTGTTTCTTATCATTCGTGTACCATCATCTATTCTTTATTAGTTCGCCATTTATGTTTGCTCATTTATTTTAAAAGAAGGGATGTTGTCGTCCAAATTTGGTTTAGACCATTCAACAGATCAAATTAGATTAAGAGACTGATTTGGAAAGGTGGTCAAACAAGATTGAGAGGTGGGAGAATCATGGTTTTTCATTGTAAATGGAGTTACACAAATTTTATTGTTGCTTACATGCCTAAGTTAATGATCAAACACTTCTTGTTTGAGGTCAAACTCTTCCACTAACTTTAATGGCTATATAGTATATATACAATTTTGGTTGGTCACCTATTGGTATTCATTCAGCTATAATTGGCCATTTGTGTCCATTCATTTTGTACTCAGACTGAATTGCTTATAGGCTTGTAAATTGACTGAATTTCTTTACTCAATATTTGCACCATTTCATAGCATGTTAGTTTGGTAAGGTTAAGAAGGTGGGTTATTTAGGAATCTGTGAACCTCCCAAAACTAGTCCAGTCAAACTAAAAGGGGTACTAATCTCAATAATCCACATTTAAGCTGCTGGTTCATCTTTTTTAGCATTTAGTATGGCAAATGATTAAAAGTTCAATATTGTATAAGATTAATAAATATTTTTTAAAATATATTCCTCTGATCCATTATATTTAGGTTTAATTTTAATTCTTTGATGGATGGACTTGAATTTTGAAATTTTTAGTTTTAAAATAATTTTTTTTCAAGTAAACTTATGTTGAACGAGTTTGATTTTTTAGAAATAACAAATATTAGTTTTCCTAAATGAAGCAAATATGTACTAGAATGCTTAGGGTTTGTTTAGGGTGGCTGCAGCTTTTCAAAAAAATGATTATAAAGCTGTGGTGGAGAAAACAACTTTCTAAAAAATTACAGTGGAATTATAAATATAGATTTTTTCTCAAAAAACACACAATAGTTTTCTTACAAGGCACTGCTCTTTAACAGATCAGGTTGAAAAAAAACATATTCTCGCCACATAAATTTTTAGAAAGTAGAAAGAAAATAATTTCTCAAACAGAGCTGTGGTGGCGGTCTGAAACACAAAGCGGACAGAAAAGTTATATCATATAGACCCTTAAGTTTAAAAATTTCCCGCCTCATGTCACGCTTGTGCTAGAATGTGGCTCAATTAAATCTCATGTGATATTCTTTCTATCAGCATTAGAATAAAGGATTGTATAGGAGATAATTTTTGTAGATGTTTGTCTATCATGGACAATTGGAGGAACTTTTTTTACTAAAGTAATGTGAACACTATCTTTGCTTGATGGGGTATTGTACTAAGATTATCTGAATGAGCAATTTAATTTAAGGTTGGAAAAAGTGAGAATGATCAGATTGACATGAGATATTACTATGAGGATGTTATCTTAGATGAGAAGTATATTTGTCAACTATTATTATTCATCCTCAACTATTTAAAATGAACATCAACAAACTCAAATTTGGAAACGAGCTAAAAATTTTGTTTTTGTATGGCTCATCTGCTACAAACCATGCTAATGATCATCAGATGCATTAACACATGTTGAAATGTTGAATTAAATTATAAGAAACTTGTTTAGTAAATGAGCTAAAAATTTCTTTTAAGCTCAGCTAATTTTGGTAAAGAATATGCTGAAAATGAACAATTATGGTCCTAGACAATAGCTGTTCACAAAATGTCAATCTTCTTATTTTTCTCATTTAAATAAAATTTAGATTTACTATGTTGTCTAAACTGCAAGTATAAGTATTTTAGCATCTTCTATCGATTTTCAATTTATAATGATTAAGCTCAAAATGGTCATATGGCAAGTTAAGAAGATATACTCATAGATGAGGGATATGCTGAATATATTTTTTCAGCTTTAGGTTGCACAATCTCTTAACTTTTCTGATGAAAGTCAACTATTTCATACTTGTCTTAATTTTGTGCATGAACATTTTAACTTTTTTCAACTATTCTCTTACCAAGATCCAGCTCGAAACAGTCAATATGGTAAGATTATGAGGGTATAATTCTACAATTGGAGACTATATGCGATTCATGTAATTTTTCTAGCTGTTTTGAGTTATTTTCCCATTGTAAAGATCCAGTTCTTAATGGAAAACAATTTTTGGATAATGAATGCATCTTAATGTCTGCCTCTTAGAATACATACATATTTCAAGCTCTTTTTAACTATTTGTTCTAAGATTTCTGGTTATTTTTCCTATTTTGTTAAATTGATAATCATTTTTGTGGTTTTTAAAAATTGTAGCATAGGTGCTGATTTTGATATTAATTTGTGGGGCCTAGTGGAATAACCAAAACGCCGAAGGAGCTTAGTTTGAAACATGGTTCCTACCAAAAAAGCCGATAGAAAAGCCTCATTGGATGTCGCCTCATGGATGTTCAACGTTGTAACTTCGGTTGGGATCATCATGGTTAATAAAGCCTTAATGGCTACTTATGGTTTTAGCTTTGGTAGGTGAACTTTGCTACTTAAAGGCTTCCTTTAATAATGTTTTGTTTTGTTGAATATGTGATTTGTTTTTGTTTCTTTCTCTGCATGTAGTTATTGAACTTTTCTTCTTTCATCTTTGCAAGGTGCATCGGTAGATTATTGTAATTTCTTATGATAACTTTCAAAAGGCCATAGATTTATGTCATTTGCTTTACTTGAGTTGTTTATATTATTATATGTTTACAAGAGTTATATGTTTATATCCTAGTTTCAATGTATTTTTGTCAATATATTTAAAGAAACAGTTGAAGTTACCGCTTATGGCCTTCGATTCATAGTTAATATTTTAAGAACAAACATATGAAAAATAATACGGAGCTTCTTATTTCTTTTAAATATTAGAGGTTATTATCCAGGAACTTTTATTCTAGGTTTTATTTAGCTAAAAAGGGGCCAAAATGGTCCTTGATTATTTGTTGGGAGTCAAAATGATCCTAAATCATGTAAAAGACAATTTTGTCTCCTACTATTTAAATGTAAACTAAAATAGTCCCAATTTAAAAGTCCGGGGATTATTTAAATTCCTATTTCAAAATTTTGGAAGCTATATTGGCCTTATGTATTAATTAGAACCATTATATCCCCCTCTCCAAATAATCAAATAGTCTCAATTTAAAAGTCTGGGATTTTTTTAATTCTTATTTGAAAATTTTGGAAACTAAATTGGCCTTCTGTATTATTTAGAACCATTATATTCCCCGTCCAAATAATCAAGGGTTCATTTCAACTCTTTTCTCATCATTTTGCATTCTGAAAAAATTCACACACACACGCACACACACACGTACACATACCTAAGAGAAAAGGTACAAGAACCAAAAGATTTACTAATAATTTGTCTAATAAAATTAAGGAACTGCATTGCTTTGGGCAAGAGCCCTTGACATCAATAAGAGCCTCTTTTCAGTCTTTATTTCTTGTTATGTTTGTGTATTATCCTCTTGCTTCTTTTGCCCCTTCCACTCCTATCTTCATTCATATCTCTCTCTCTCAAGTTTTAGCTTGTTACCCTCAATTTAGAAAAGAGGGAAGTGTCAAAATAGTCCCCTGACTCTTTATATAAGGTATTTTTAGTCTCATTAGTCTATAAAAGTGTCAATTTAGTCCCCAGATTCTTTTAATGGAAGTATTTTAGCCCGCATCTTAAAAGAATATGAGGATTAATTTGACACTTTTAAATAGTCGCGGATTATTTTGACACTACTTGTTTAGAAAAAGCTTGATTTTCGGCTATTTTAGCCCGCATTTTAAAAGAATATGAGGATTAATTTTACACTTTTAAATAGTCGAGGATTTTTTTGACACTACTTGTTTAGAAAAAGCTTGATTTTCTTGCAAATATAAAAGTAGAAATACATAGCCATTCCTCTTATCTTATGTGCTCTTACCTTTGTTTGCAGCTACAACTTTAACGGGTCTGCATTTCACTACGACGACTATCATGACTTCTGTGCTTAGGTGGTTGGGATACATTCAACCTTCTCACTTGCCAGCAATAGAACTCATAAAATTCGTCACTTTCGCTAACTTATCCATCGTTGGAATGAATGTTAGTTTGATGTGGAATTCTGTGGGATTTTATCAGGTTTGACCATCGATCAACTTAATGAATGGGGCATTGGCATACATTCCTTTATATTTACCTGTCTGACACCTAAACTTTACCTTTTATATTCATACCACCCAAATCTTCCACATTACATAAAAAATACGACCATTTTAACTTTTAAAAGGTGGATTACACGTTTTTATGCACTGTTAAGGTGGTTTGTATGCAAAAATTGAAGCTTCGGTGTTGAATGTGTAAATACATAAAAATTGAGTGTTATGTATCTAAATCTTTCTTAAAGAATTCATTTCATTTGGATTTGGTCGAAACATTTTTGCTGACTTCTTATTCATTCGCTGTCAGATCGCGAAGCTCTGTATGATCCCCGTGTCGTGTTTTCTAGAAGTTATATTCGATAAGGTTCGTTATTCGAGAGATACAAAGCTCAGCATTTTGGTGGTTCTCTTAGGTGTTGCGGTCTGTACAGTTACTGATGTGAGTGTTAATGCCAAAGGTCTGATTGCCGCTGTTATTGCTGTTTGGAGCACAGCCTTACAACAATATGTAAGACTATGTTATCTTCATGCATAAATAGATTTATGATCTTATGATGCTTTTTGAACTTCATTTGCTTCAACTACTTTTTGTTGATTTAATAAGCCCACATACTTAGAAAAGAAAATGAGTCAATTAAAATTAGATCATTATGGATTTCAAGGAATATGAAGATTTACGGTCTGCTTGAGGTAATTGCAGTTTATTATAAAGATAATTATGAAGATGTTGTGGGAAAAATAATTGTTTTGAAAGTTGTTAACATTATAGATATTTTTGTTTTTGAAAAAAAAGTTAAACTATAGTTTTTTTATAGCCATCACATTCGTAACAGATTTGATTTTAGAAGGAATTTTGTATTAAAAAACTTCTAAGAACTGGAAAAAAAAAACAATTTCTTTCTGCTGAGATACATGCTTCTCTTTCTCAATACAGTAAAGACAATTTCTTTAGACATCACCTCAATAGATGATTAAGATTAGAGGTTTCTTGGTTTATTCTTTCTTGATGTAATATTGTGCTATATCATCCTAATATATTAAAATTTATTTTGATTGAATATTATTTCAAATTGAGGTCTTTTGTGTCTTTTGTGTAATATTAATATGAAATTTTGAGGTTATCTAATTAGCAACCTAAGTAGATGATATCTAGATTAGCCCAATCTTCATTGCATCAAAAAAATAAATAAATAAATAAATAAATAAAAAATAAAAAAAAATTACACTCTTAAAATATGTGAAATTTGAATCAAATGCAGTGTATTTTATAGATAACGCTGCAATTGAAAACATCATTTTAATCCAAATAACAATGCTATTTAATACTAAGAGAAATATTTACATACATACCACTCAATTCCCATGTATTTATATATCTAACACCTAAACTACAGTGTCTGCATACATGCCATCTTGCCTAAGCATGAGAAGATGTATATCACTTTCTAAAAGTCAAAATAATGATATATTTGATGTGATATGAAACTTTGGATGGCATAAATATAAAAAGGTAAAGTTTAGATGTTAGATATATAAATAAATAGGAATTGGATAGTGTGTACCCCTTAAAATTCAACCAAACACACCCTACGCTTATTAAAATCGGAATTGCTTCATAAATTATCACCATTATTTGAGCTGCAGTTAATATTTTTTTGCAGTATGTCCATTTTCTTCAACGGAAGTACTCTCTGGGCTCATTCAATCTCTTAGGCCACACTGCTCCCTCACAGGCAGCGTCTCTGCTGCTTCTTGGCCCTTTTGTAGATTACTTATTAACCACAAAAAAGGTTTATTCCTTCGACTACAATGTAACCACAGTGGTAAGCACTATAAACTTCACTTCGCATCATCTCTTTTCAGTCTCAGATTCTGGTTTCTTCTTTTTCTTCCTCCATGTCATTAAAAATAAAAGGAAGATTTACATACAAACCATTCTATTCTTATGTATTTGCTTATCTAACTAACACCTAAACTTCAAATTTTCTCATGAAAAATGAAAGGAAAATGTTCATACAAACCATTCAGTTCTCATTTATTTACGTGTTTGTGTGTGTGTGTGTGTGTGTGTGTGTGTGTGTGAGTTGTATTTCACTTTTTTAAAAGGGGCACACAATTATTATGTATTTGTCCATCTCACACTTAAGTTTTCATATTTACTCACATAGCACTCTAATCTTTAATCACATAAAAAATAGCGTCATTACCATTTTTTTAAGATTGAAATATATAATTTGCTGCGTAGGTTTAAAGCACCAAACTGTTTTGTATGTAAATATAAAAGTTCAGGTTTAAGATGATGCAAATATATAAGACTTGTGTGCTACTTGTGTAAATTTCCCTTTTAAAAGTCAAAATAATGGTATTGTTGATGTGAGGTGGTATGTATCTAAAAAACATAGGAAATTGGGTGGGTATGTATGCAAATGCCCAAAAATAAATAATTGAAAATAAATAAATAATTTTGCTACATTTGTTGCATGCAGTTCTTTGTGACCTTGTCCTGCCTAATCGCAATAGGCACGAATTTGAGTCAGTTCATCTGCATCGGCCGATTCTCGGCGGTTTCATTCCAAGTTCTTGGTCATATGAAGACCATTCTTGTGTTGCTTTTGGGATTTTTTTTGTTTGGGAGAGAAGGGCTCAATCTTCAGGTAGTTGCTGGGATGATATTAGCAGTTGCAGGGATGGTTTGGTATGGGAATGCATCTTCGAAGCCTGGTGGCAAAGAGCGGCGGCCGGCGAGCGATAAATCTCATAAGAGTCGATCGTTATCGGATTCCGAACAGATTGATGAGAAGGTTTAGATTTTGTTTAGAGTTTTTTCTTATTAGTTTTTTATTTGTGGGGGAGTTCATGAGGATTGAAGCTTCCCTTAAATTGAATGCTACAATCATTGATGATTATAGTTATTGATTATCTTTAAATAATTTGTTTTGCAAAGAAAGTTTTTTGCATTTTAAATTTTTTAGGATTTCAACTACATTTGACTGCCAAATCCCCAAATCAAGAATATTAGATGTCAAATAAATGGTTGCACGATCATAAGTCTCATCTCCTAAATTTAATGTGGTCTTATTTATGAGGTAAAAGGTCTTGGTGTGTCTATAGGTCTTAATTGAACATGTAAATACATTTTATTTCAAATTAAATTATTAATAAAATATAATAAAAATTACAATAAAAAATTAAAATAATCACAAAGAACACTGAAGTAATTGTACGATTAAAAGCACATTAATCAATTTAAGAAAGATTTGATTTTTTATTTTTATTTTTTATTTTTTAAATAAAGCTGCTTTCTACATCTTTTGAATTTCAAAGTTAAATGATCATTGAAATATGAGCGTGAATAACACAGCAATTCAGTTGCAGTTATGGCCCGAGTGTTTGATAAATTTTCTCATTATTTTTGCCCCAATGTTGAAGGCACTGATTATATATTTGACACCAGACTAAAATGATGTGTATGAATCTCGACTTAAAGTTGGACAAAAAATTTTAAAAATCAAATTTAGAAATGCTCACACTCCAATTTATGATCCAATAATTTGTCTCAATGAGAAATCAAATGACATAAAAAAGATGATTTGATGTGAGTTCAAATTAGTCCATAACATGCATTTAAAGCATAATAAGAAGTTTTAAAATATATTTTGGAGGATCAAATCATCTCCAAATTGGACAAGTTTATAATCAAATTGAATGTCTCAATGAGACAAATCCAAAGCATCTAAGATCATTTAGTTCTGACATTCAAATACTCATAAAACTATATAAGATCAAGGGAATAACTTTGAGCCGCTGATTAAGTTGTTTGAGTCGGACTCTCTTCTTGAGATGCTAAGTATTGAAGAGAAAGTTGAAGTAGCTCCAAGTTTTTGAGGGTTCACGAGCTTCACCACCGCCATTGTATTGCCGCCAACTTCAAACAACAGTTGTCTGACCACCACTGTCCCCGCCACCAGACCGCTGTCGTCTAACTATCGCCTTCGTCGGACCACCTTAGTCAGTTCGTCACCATCGCCAGATTATTGTTGTCTGGTCGTCACAGCCATTGGACCTTTTTGCCCAGCCAACACAATTATCGCAACCAGGCTACTACTGCTCGATCACCATCGTGGTCGCCACCAAACCACCACTATCTGACCGCTGTTGTTGTTGGACTACCACTGCCAGATCATCAATGTCATTGCTTCTGTTGGCCCACCACCTTTTTTGCCAGATCATCAATGTCATTGCTTCTGTTGGACCACCATTGCCAGATCATCAATGTCATTGCTTCTGTTGGACCACCACCTTTTGGCCATCGGTGCCATGAGACCACCGGTGTTGACCACCACCATTGCCCTTCATCAGACCAACACTGTCTGGCTGCCGCCACTGTCATCAAACCACCATAGTTAGGTCATCCCAACTGTCATCTAATCATTGTCATCTGGTCACTAACATTGCTAAACCACTGTTGTTAGGTAGTCATTGCTGCTCGACCACCATCGTCGTAGTCGCTGGAACACCATCATCGAGCTATCACTACCGATGCACTCACATCAAATTTTCTAGCAAATGACCTCTACTTTTGATTTTCTATCAAAGCAACTAAATCGTCGCTACATCCCCAATATATTTTGCCACTCACACAATAGAAGTTTCATCGAAAACTCCGACTTGTGTATCATTGCTTCTGGCAATTCAACTTTTATTAAAATCTTTGTTGTTCTTTCTATTTATTATTTTTTTTATTTGTGTGTGTCAAATTTATATACAAAACTAAAGACATCAATATAGTACTCTATCGTCGTGAATTTATCAACATGTACTAATAATAATAAAAAAAAAAAATCATGTGTTGCTAACATTTGTACGAATGCCTAAACAGCTTAAACCGGTTTTGGGCAATGAAATACACATCACGGTGTTTTTTTTATTTACATATCTATAATGACATTAGTGCAGTAAATATATAAACGAAGCTACAACCCCATCGATTTGAGCATGTCTCAATTAATCAAAAAGACATTCACGAACTGAATTAAAAGAAAATTGGAACTATTCTTTTCCAATCGAAATTCCATGGAACTGTATATAATAAAATAAAAAGAGAATTGAAGAAAACTAAAAAGTTTATCATTATGATAGCTATAATGAAAGCCTTAACTGCTATTTTCAAGTAAATTTCATTATGACAAGTATAAAAAATCTAACCAACAAATCTGATTAAAATTGAGTCCTAGGACATGTTTAAAAGAACTTTTTGCCTATTATGGGTTTCAAATCATCAAAATTCTGCTTTAGAAACTACATAATTTCTGAAAATTTTTCTCTGTAGTCAACTAAAAAAAACCCCTAAATCAATCGTGACAACCACAAACCTCTAACTACATACATTCTCTCTCTCTCTCTCTCTCTCTCTCTCTCTCTGGGTAAATTTTCACTGAAGCCTGCAAAAAGTCAGAAAATGGGTAAAAAACCAAAGTTCAAAAACAAAAAAAATATTGCTTTCAAATCCAAACCAAAATAAATCTAGCATTACACTACAAGGCACAACACACATTGCTGATGGTGATGATAATGTCTGGACCAATCTTGCAAATTTTAGGAAGCTTAATTCAGAGATTTTCAGCAAATAATTCTGCAGAGAATATCCAAGCAAAAACAAAAGCCGTCTTCTTTGGGGTGTACTTTGCAAATGGCAGGTTAAACAAAACCGAACATGCAAATCATCATAACATGTTATAAAATAGTAATACAAGCTAATCATCTGTGTTTTTACAACTAGAAGGAAATGTATGGTACAAAGAATCTCCAGTCAGGGAATAAAATTAACATTCTTCTATCTTTTTTTTTTGTCTAACAAAAAGAATAAGGAATTTGGGTAAAGGGCATATAAGATGGTGCCTTCCCATTTACAGCACCTATTAAATTTTTGCTGTACAAACCCTGATACATGTCCTTAATTCTTCACATACCCCAATAGAAGCAACAAAGCCACCAATCCACCAGAATCAAAACACGGCTTCATAAAATTAAACTGCCTTAATCCACACTGTTCCCTGTTATATCAAAAGCTGGTATTTGTGAGGGAAGGAAACTAAAAAGGGTATTCACAAACTGTACCATGTCAGGTCTGTATGAGCAGGTCACTGTTAAAGATCAGGTAGGTTACTTGACACGAAAGTCATGCCTGAAGATCGTCAAATTTTGGTGAACTTGGAATCCAAACTCCAATTCACATCGGCCATCAGCTTGTCAAAGCAAACTGCGAGGGGTTGCTGTTGATCCACCGGCTGCAATTTGGAAAAGATCATCAGAATGTTTGATTTTACAAATCAAATACCAGAGAAAGTCTGTTAAGACTTTATTTAAATCATATATGGGTGAAGGCCTTTTTAAGCATCTATGATGCACGGATACGTACACAAACACTAAAAACTTCTATTTGTTGAAAATATAGGACACGGATATAAGTTTGATACGGCATTATACATAAAAGGTCATTTATGTGCATAACTTTTAATTCTAATTCAATTATATATCTAACACCCAATACTTCTTACGCTTATACACTGGCATAGGCCTGGATAGGATGAGCACATCTGCCTAAACCCCACTAGTTCATGATAAGATCCTAGAAAATAACCTTATCTGCAAAATAATAAAAATGAAAAATCCATGACTGTTTTTTCATGCTAAATACAAAAACTGGAGTACTTTTATGCCTTCAATAACAGATGCCTAAACTTATCTTATCAATAACAAATAAGCTAGAAAACTTTCTTTCGCATGAACTCCAATCTTCAAAGAACTTTAGAAAAAGAATCACAAAATTAAGTTTTTTTGGTTGAAATTGCTAAGATCCTCCATATCATTTAATTTGAATGCATTTGGTTCTTGCGTTTTCTTCTTGATTTGGATGCAAAAAGAATGAAGGATTCATTTAGACATGGTGAAGTCAAAAAAAGAAAGATACGACATGCTGTTTAAAATTGGCAACACCTGAGAATGCGGATTAATGACTGATATATTACAAGTGCCATGATATGCGCATTTGATTATTGACCATTTCTTTATTTGTTTGAACTAATGAAGCTGAACATTAACCAGCAAAAAAATTATCAATGTTCTGAATATCTCATTTGTTCTCATTTGTTTAGCCGTGACAGCACCTCTGCCGAAGTCTTCTGGTTTCTCCAAAATATCTAACACCAGGAATTGAAATTTTTTTTAGCAAAAAAATTATAATAATCTAAGTACGAACCCACAAAATGAAAAAAAATACATATAATAAATCTATGTTATCTGTTCACTTATCAATATTAAGCTCAGCATTGGTTTGCTTAGGCTCCACAGTCTTCAAATAGGACAATCTCCAAAAATTGAATATTAACCCCGGCTTGTGTATCATTGCTTCTGGCAATTCAATGTTTATTAAAATCTTTGTTGTTCTTTCTATCTATTATTTCTTTTATTTTGTGTGTGTCAAATTTCTATACAATAGTAAAAAGATTAATATAAGACTCTATCATCGTGAATTTATCAACACGTACTAATAATAATAAAAAAATCGTGTGTTGCTTAACATTTATACGAATGCCCGATATCTTAAACCGGTTATGGGCAATGAAATACACGACACGGTGTTTTTTTTGTGTACATATCAATAACGACATTAGTGTTGTAAATATATAAATGAAGCTACAGCCCACTCGATTTGAGCATGTCTCAATCAATCAAAAAAGCATTCACGAACTGAATTAAAAAAAAATTGGAACTATTGTTTTCCAATCGAAATTCCATGGAATTATATATAATAAAATAAAAAGAGAATTGAAGAAAACTAAAAAGTTTATCATTATGATAGCTATAATGAAAGCCTTAACTGCTATTTTCAAGTAAATTTCATTATGACAAGTATAAAAAATCTAACCAACAAATCTGATTAAAATTGAGTCCTAGGACATGTTTAAAAGAACTTTTTGCCTATTATGGGTTTCAAATCATCAAAATTCTGCTTTAGAAACTACATAATTTCTGAAAATTTTTCTCTGTAGTCAACTAAAAAAAACCCCTAAATCAATCGTGACAACCACAAACCTCTAACTACATACATTCTCTCTCTCTCTCTCTCTCTCTCTTCCCGTTTGCCAGATGACCCCAGACAGAGCAGCTCCCGCCTTCTTCGCACTCAATCCCTTTCCTAGGCGCATTCGCACTCAATCCCTTTCCTACCTTTCCTAGGCGTCGACCTAGCACTGCTCCTCTGTCTCCCCTGTCGCGATTTCGCCGATTAAACCCGATTGATCCTTATCTCTATGCACTGGTTGAACTCATCAATCTTGCATGCACAAATAGCACGAATGAGATTACCCACCATCTCATCTTTCAGTTCCTGAGGCCAGGAATCGTCAAACTCTGCCTTGAATTCCTGTATGAGATTATTAATACAATAAACATGGTAGGAATCATCAAAGACCTGAGACACTAACCCTTCCAACCCATTCTGTCTGTTGGACACAAAGGTGATGGTACGTGACATACCGATAGCTGATTTCAGCTGCACTAAGAAACTGATGAAAATTGGCACTGGGTCTTAATGCAGCTGAAATTAGCTATCGGTAGTCCCGTACCATCACCTTTGTGTCCAACAGACATAAAGGGTTGTAAGTGTTAATGTCTCGGGTTTTTGAGGATTCCTACCATGGTTTTGGCCTCAGGAACTGAAAGTTGAGATCGTGGATAATCTCATTCATGTTGTTTGTGCATGCAAGATTGATGAGTTCAACCAGTGCATAGAGATCATAAAGGTTGCATCACCAGGAAGTAATCGGTTTAAAAATAAATTGAAGATTTACATACAAACGATTCTATTGTTATATATTTACATATCTAACAACTAAACTTTAATTTTCTCATGAAAAATAAAAGTAAGATGTATTTACATGTTTGTGTGTGTTAGTTGTTTTTCAATCTCTCTCTCTCTCTCTCTCTCTCTCTCTCTCTCTCTCTCTCTCTCTCTCTCTCTCTCTCTCTCTCTCTCTCTCTCTCTCTCTCTCTCTCTCTCTCTCTCTCTCTCTCTCTCTATATATATATATATATTCGTCTCATATTTTTGTTAGATCTTTCTTCCTGCTAATTCAAGACCGTAGCTGTAATAATTATGATTTAAGAACTTAATTAACAGAGCTAGCGCTTGAAGAGATGATTGGTATTGAAGAATTGAAAAAATAACAGGATGACCCAGCATGAATGATTTTTATTTTATATTTAGCTTGTATGGCAACTAAAAGATCTTTTATATTTAAATAATTTTTTATTTCAAATATTTCTATATTTTATTAGCACGTCAGAATGCTGATCACCATGATTCAAAGTGCCTAAGAAATGGCAACCAGTTCAAAATACGCCAAATTTTTATATAGAAATTTGAAGTTTTTCTTTTTATTTTTATTTTATTTTATATATTTTCCTTTTTAGAAAACTTCCATCGCATGGGTGTTGAACCCAAAATCTCTTGATCGAAAAATAAAATTCTAAACCACAAGGTCATGATAGCTTTCCTGTGCATTGAATTTAAAGTTATCGTTTGGCATCTATGTTAAATGTTCGCTATGCCCAATATTAGGCTACCAAATAGCAAACAACTTGTATTTGATTGGTTTGTTATATAGCTTATATTTGATTCATTCACTAAACAAACAAGATGAACAAAAACAGATTTTTTGTGCTCCATATATATATAAGCCGAATAGAAACATATTTTTTAGTTCATGTTCCAACTCTTTTTTACTCGAAATAAATAAATTATATATACATACATATGTATATTTGATGAGTATTATTTTTAAACAATTTAATTGATTACAAGGCTATAAAGATTTATAATTAATTAGAATACAAGGCTACAAAGATTCATAATCAATGAGAATTACTAATTTAACAGTAAAATATATACTAAATTGTTTTTAAATGAATATCTTAATTTAAACATTAAGATTTAAATCTTGCCCTTCTAACATCCTAAGATTGTGATTAATGTTATAAAAAATGACTCGTTGACAAACAGCTTGTGTTCGACTTGTTAAGCAAACAAACCGAGCATAAACATATTTTTGAGCTCAATATATAAACATGCCAAACATTAACAATGATATTTTTTTTAAAGATTCGAACACAAACAAAACTTGAGCTCACTCAAATTCATCTCTTTTACACCCAGGGAATAAAATTAACATTCTTCTATCTTTTTTTTTTGTCTAACAAAAAGAATAAGGAATTTGGGTAAAGGGCATATAAGATGGTGCCTTCCCATTTACAGCACCTATTAAATTTTTGCTGTACAAACCCTGATACATGTCCTTAATTCTTCACATACCCCAATAGAAGCAACAAAGCCACCAATCCACCAGAATCAAAACACGGCTTCATAAAATTAAACTGCCTTAATCCACACTGTTCCCTGTTATATCAAAAGCTGGTATTTGTGAGGGAAGGAAACTAAAAAGGGTATTCACAAACTGTACCATGTCAGGTCTGTATGAGCAGGTCACTGTTAAAGATAAAGTAGGTTACTTGACACGAAATTCATGCCTGAAGATCGTCAAATTTTGGTGAACTTGGAATCCAAACTCCAATTCACATCGGCCATCAGCTTGTCAAAGCAAACTGCGAGGGGTTGCTGTTGATCCACCGGCTGCAATTTGGAAAAGATCATCAGAATGTTTGATTTTACAAATCAAATACCAGAGAAAGTCTGTTAAGACTTTATTTAAATCATATATGGGTGAAGGCCTTTTTAAGCATCTATGATGCACGGATACGTACACAAACACTAAAAACTTCTATTTGTTGAAAATATAGGACACGGATATAAGTTTGATACGGCATTATATATAAAAGTTCATTTATGTGCATAACTTTTAATTCTAATTCAATTATATATCTAACACCCAATACTTCTTACGCTTATACACTGGCATAGGCCTGGATAGGATGAGCACATATGCCTAAACCCCACTAGTTCATGATAAGATCCTAGAAAATAACCTTATCTGCAAAATAATAAAAATAAAAAATCCATGACTTTTATGCCTTTAATAACAGATGCCTAAACTTATCTTATCAATAACAAATAAGCTAGAAAACTTTCTTTCGCATACACTCCAATCTTCAAAGAACTTTAGAAAAAGAATCACAAAATTAAGTTTTTTTGGTTGAAATTGCTAAGATCCTCCATATCATTTAATTTGAATGCATTTGGTTCTTGCTTTTTCTTCTTGATTTGGATGCAAAAAGAATGAAGGATTCATTTAGACATGGTGAAGTCAAAAAAAGAAAGATACGACATGCTGTTTAAAATTGGCAACACCTAAGAATGCGGATTAATGACTGATACATTACAAGTGCCATGATATGTGCATTTGATTATTGACCATTTCTTTATTTGTTTGAACTAATGAAGCTGAACATTAACCAGCAAAAAAATTATCAATGTTCTGAATATCTCATTTGTTCTCATTTGTTTAGCCGTGACAGCACCTCTGCCGAAGTCTTCTGGTTTCTCCAAAAATTGAATATTTGACATAAATATCTAACACCAGGAATTGAAATTTGTTTTAGCCAAAAAAATTATAATAATCTAAGTACGAACCCACAAAATGAAAAAAAATACATGTAATAAAGAGAATGCGGATTAATGACTGATATATTACAAGTGCCATGATATGCGCATTTGATTATTGACCATTTCTTTATTTGTTTGAACTAATGAAGCTGAACATTAACCAGCAAAAAAATTATCAATGTTCTGAATATCTCATTTGTTCTCATTTGTTTAGCCGTGACAGCACCTCTGCCGAAGTCTTCTGGTTTCTCCAAAAATTGAATATTTGACATAAATATCTAACACCAGGAATTGAAATTTGTTTTAGCCAAAAAAATTATAATAATCTAAGTACGAACCCACAAAATGAAAAAAAATACATATAATAAATCTATGTTATCTGTTCACTTATCAATATTAAGCTCAGCATTGGTTTGCTTAGGCTCCACAGTCTTCAAATAGGACAATCTCCAAAAATTGAATATTAACCCCGGCTTGTGTATCATTGCTTCTGGCAATTCAATGTTTATTAAAATCTTTGTTGTTCTTTCTATCTATTATTTCTTTTATTTTGTGTGTGTCAAATTTCTATACAATAGTAAAAAGATTAATATAAGACTCTATCATCGTGAATTTATCAACACGTACTAATAATAATAAAAAAATCGTGTGTTGCTTAACATTTGTACGAATGCCCGATATCTTAAACCGGTTATGGGCAATGAAATACACGACACGGTGTTTTTTTTGTGTACATATCAATAACGACATTAGTGTTGTAAATATATAAATGAAGCTACAGCCCACTCGATTTGAGCATGTCTCAATCAATCAAAAAAGCATTCACGAACTGAATTAAAAAAAAATTGGAACTATTGTTTTCCAATCGAAATTCCATGGAATTATATATAATAAAATAAAAAGAGAATTGAAGAAAACTAAAAAGTTTATCATTATGATAGCTATAATGAAAGCCTTAACTGCTATTTTCAGGTAAATTTCATTATGACGAGTATAAAAAATCTAACCAACAAGTCTGATTGAAATTGAGTCCTAGGGCATGTTTAAAAGAACTTTTTGTCTACTGTGTTTCAAATCATCATAATTCCGCTTGAGAAACTACGTACTTTCTAAAAAATTTCATGACGAATAACCTACTTTTTCAATATATATATATATCTGCACTGTTTCTAATTGCTGTAGTCACTTAAATAAACCCTAAATCAATGGTGACAACCACAAACCTCTAATTACGCCAATGCAGAAGAATTTGATGGTATGTTTGTAAATACATAGAACTTTGGTGGTCTGTATATAAATGCCCCTTTTTAACAAAATTTGCCGCCAATCTAACAAAATTTGCCGCAAAACATTAAACAACTCTGATGCCATAGTTTTAATAGTCCGGCCCGTCCGCCGCTTCCCCCCGTCCGCCGCTTCCCCCCGTCCGCCCCTTCCCCGCCGCTTCCCCCGTCACTCAAGTTCTCCTCTCACACACTCCAGTCCACAGCAAAACTCATCATTTCCTTCCCTAAAACACGTATTTTCTCCTCCAATTTCCATATTTGGGTACCCTACTCCTTCCTCCTCATCTTCTCTCCCGTTTGCCAGATGACCCCAGACAGAGCAGCTCCCGCCTTCTTCGCACTCAATCCCTTTCCTAGGCGCATTCGCACTCAATCCCTTTCCTACCTTTCCTAGGCGTCGACCTAGCACTGCTCCTCTGTCTCCCCTGTCGCGATTTCGCCGATTAAACCCGATTGATCCTTATCTCTATGCACTGGTTGAACTCATCAATCTTGCATGCACAAATAGCACGAATGAGATTATCCACCATCTCATCTTTCAGTTCCTGAGGCCAGGAATCGTCAAACTCTGCCTTGAATTCCTGTATGAGATTATTAATACAATAAACATGGTAGGAATCCTCAAAGACCTGAGACACTAACCCTTCCAACCCATTCTGTCTGTTGGACACAAAGGTGATGGTACGGGACATACCGATAGCTGATTTCAGCTGCACTAAGAATCAGCTATCGGTAGTCCCGTACCATCACCTTTGTGTCCAACAGACATAAAGGGTTGTAAGTGTTAATGTCTCGGGTTTTTGAGGATTCCTACCATGGTTTTGGCCTCAGGAACTGAAAGTTGAGATCGTGGATAATCTAATTCATGTTGTTTGTGCATGCAAGATTGATGAGTTCAACCAATGCATAGAGATCATAAGAAGTAATCGGTTTAAAAATAAATTGAAGATTTCCATAAAAACGATTCTATTGTTATATATTTACATATCTAACAACTAAACTTTAATTTTCTCATGAAAAATAAAAGTAAGATGTATTTACATGTTTGTGTGTGTTAGTTGTTTTTCAATCTCTCTCTCTCTCTCTCTCTCTCTCTCTCTCTCTCTCTCTCTCTCTCTCTCTCTCTCTCTCTCTCTCTCTCTCTCTCTCTCTCTCTCTCTCTCTCTCTCTCTCTCTCTCTCTATATATATATATATATATATTCGTCTCATATTTTTGTTAGATCTTTCTTCCTGCTAATTCAAGACCGTAGCTGTAATAATTATGATTTAAGAACTTAATTAACAGAGCTAGCGCTTGAAGAGATGATTGGTATTGAAGAATTGAAAAAATAACAGGATGACCCAGCATGAATGATTTTTATTTTATATTTAGCTTGTATGGCAACTAAAAGATCTTTTATATTTAAATAATTTTTTATTTCAAATATTTCTATATTTTATTAGCACGTCAGAATGCTGATCACCATGATTCAAAGTGCCTAAGAAATGGCAACCAGTTCAAAATACGCCAAATTTTTATATAGAAATTTGAAGTTTTTCTTTTTATTTTTATTTTATTTTATATATTTTCCTTTTTAGAAAACTTCCATCGCATGGGTGTTGAACCCAAAATCTCTTGATCGAAAAATAAAATTCTAAACCACAAGGTCATGATAGCTTTCCTGTGCATTGAATTTAAAGTTATCGTTTGGCATCTATGTTAAATGTTAGCTATGCCCAATATTAGGCTACCAATAGCAAACTTGTATTTAGTTTGTTAAATAACTTATATTTGATTCGTTCACTAAACAAACAAGCTGAACTAAAACAGATTTTTTGTGCTCCATATATATATAAGCCGAATAGAAACATATTTTTTAGTTCATGTTCCGACTCTTTTTTACTCGAAATAAATAAATTATATATACATACATATGTATATTTGATGAGTATTATTTTTAAACAATTTAATTGATTACAAGGCTATAAAGATTTATAATTAATTAGAATACAAGGCTACAAAGATTCATAATCAATGAGAATTACTAATTTAACAGTAAAATATATACTAAATTGTTTTTAAATGAATATCTTAATTTAAACATTAAGATTTAAATCTTGCCCTTCTAACATCCTAAGATTGTGATTAATGTTATAAAAAATGACTCGTTGACAAACAGCTTGTGTTCGACTTGTTAAGCAAACAAACCGAGCATAAACATATTTTTGAGCTCAATATATAAACATGCCAAACATTAACAATGATATTTTTTTTAAAGATTCGAACACAAACAAAACTTGAGCTCACTCAAATTCATCTCTTTTACACCCTACCCAAAATACTAAAAAGTACACAAATCTCCATACAAACCCTACAAAGAATTCAATAATTGAAATGATCACCAAACCACCACTTCACTCGAAAGGAAATAAAAATACAAATATTTTAAGGGGGAAATTTTGAGCGAGGAGGTCTGATATTTCAAATTTATTAATTTTTTATTTTAAGACGAGCACTTGTATCAAAATAAATTCAGCATATTGGGCCCCTGATTAAAAAATGTTCAATAATTACCCACCTTTTACCATATTTCCAAATGCAGTAGACGATCGACTGCAATTTGTCCTCATGACTGATCTGATGAAGCCTGCAAAAAGTCAAAAAATGGGTAAAAAACCAAAGTTCAAAAACAAAGAAATATTGCTTTCAAATCCAAACCAAAATAAATCTAGCACTGCACTGCAGGGCACAACACACATTGCTGATGCGGATGATAATGTCTGGACCAATATTGCAAATTTTAGGAAGCTTCATTCAGATATGTTCAGCAAATAATTCTGCAGAGAATATCCAAGCAAAAACAAAAGCCGTCTTCTCTGGGGTGTAATTTGCAAATGGCAGCTTAAACAAAACCAAACATGCAAATCATCATAACATGTTATAAAATAGTAATACAAGCTAATCGTCTGTGTTTTTACAACTAGAAGGAAATGTATGGTACAAAGAATCTCCAGTCAGGGAATCAAATTAACATTCTTTTATCTTTTTTTTTTTTGTCTAACAAAAAGAATAAGGAATTTGGGTAAAGGGCATATAAGATGGTGCCTTCCCATTTACAGCACCTATTAAATTTTTGCTGTACAAACCCTGATACATGTCCTTAATTCTTCACATACCCCAATAGAAGCAACAAAGCCACCAATCCACCAGAATCAAAACACGGCTTCATAAAATTAAACTGCCTTAATCCACACTGTTCCCTGTTATATCAAAAGCTGGTATTTGTGAGGGAAGGAAACTAAAAAGGGTATTCACAAACTGTACCATGTCAGGTCTGTATGAGCAGGTCACTGTTAAAGATCAGGTAGGTTACTTGACACGAAAGTCATGCCTGAAGATCGTCAAATTTTGAGTGAACTTATCACGATTTCGGGAATCCAAACTCCGATTCACATCGGCCATCAGCTTGTCAAAGCAAACTGCGAGGCGTTGTTGTTGATCCACCGGCTGCAATTTGGAAAAATCATCAGAATTTTTTATTTTACAAATCAAATACCAGAGAAAGTCTGTCAAGACTTTATTTAAATCATATATGGGTGAAGGCCTTTTTAAGCATCTATGATGCACTGATACGGACGCAAACATAAACACTAAAAACTTCTATTTGTTGAAAATATAGGACACTGATGTAAGTTGGATACGGCATTATATATAAAAGGTCATTTATATGCATAACTTTTAATTCTAATTCAATTACATATCTAACACCCAATATACACTGGCATAGGCCTGGATAGGATGAGCACATATGTCTAAACCCCACTTGTTCATGATAAGATCCTAGAAAATATTTCTTAAAAATAATACTGCATGAACATGTTATAAAGTTTTAAACTACAACTTCCTGAGCAGGTCATAGTATCTAATTCTTTCCGGTATTAGATCTCTTTCATTTTCAGACCCACGAGTTAGACACCATAATAAATGAATGGGAAATTTACAAATGTAGCACACACTTATGTATTTACATATCTCACACCTAAACTTTCATATTTACATACATAGCACTTTGGCACTTTAACCTATGCTTGAAATGGTTTAAAAAGTGATAATAGTATTATTTTTTATGTGATATTAAAGATTCGAGTCGTATGTGTGTAAAAAATAAAAGTTAGGCGTTGGATATGTATTGAATATATTCTCATATAAAAGCTTTACAGTTTAAGTTTAAAAAGGAAAACAAAAAACAACGTTTCATAAACTCAAAATGCCCATCATATTTTGAATCCTATGAGTATGGCCACTTCACAAAAATAAATAAATAATAAATCAACAAATTGAGCATTCCAAATTAGATCTAACAGCTAAAGAACCAACAGATGATACTTTATAAACCAACCAGAACTAGAATGATATAAAAGTATAAGTTGATAACCTGTGAGGCCAGAATTTGAGCTTTCAAATCGCTAAATATCTGCAGAAAAAGGCACAAATTAAAATTTCAAAATGTAATAATCTTTTGAATTTAGTTAAAAAGAATTGCGCCAGAAGAGGTACTAAATAGGTGAACCACAAAAAGTTTCCAAATAAGCTCAACTAATAATGGCATTAAAGAAAAAAATTGTTGCAAATTAAAATAGAAAAGTTTCCAAGAAAATATTCTCTACCAAAAAAAAAAAAAAAAAAGAGCTTCTATATGTGAATTCAAACAAGAAAAATAGGAAAAAAACAACAACAAATAACAGAGATCAATGGGTCTAATCAAACACCAGACCATACTATAAATTTCAATGTTTACAAGATAATAAGTACTTCAAATTTAAATAACCTTATCTGCAAAAAAAATAAAAATGAAAAATCCAGGACTATTTTTGCATGCTAGAATACAAAGACTGGAGTACTTTTATGCCTTCAATAACAGATGCCTAAACTTAAACTTATCTTATCAATAACAAAACTTATCTTATCAATAACAAATAAGCTGGAAAACTTTCTTTCGAATAAACTTCAATATTTAAAGAACTTTAGAAAAAGAATTACAAAATTAAGTTTTTTGGTTGAAATTGTTAAGATACTCCATATCATTTATTTTGAATGCATTTGGTTCTTGCATTTTCTTCTTGATTTGAATGCAAAAAAACGAAGGATTCATTTAGAGATGGTGAAGTCAAAAAAGAAACGACATGTTGTTTAAAATTGGCAACACCTAAGAATGCGGATTAATGACTAATACATTACAAGTATCATGATATGCACATTTGATTATTGACCATTTCTTTATTGATTTGAACTAATGAAGCTGAAAATTAGCCAGCGAAAAAATTATCAATATTCTGAATATCTCATTTGTTCTCATTTGTTTAACCGTGATAGCACCTCTGCCGAAGTCATCTAGTTTCTCCAAAAATTGAATATTTGACATAAATATCTAACACCAAGAATTGAGATTTTTTTAAACAAAAAATTATAATAATCCAAGTACAAACCCACAAAATGAAAAAAATAAATACAATAAATCTATGTTACCTGTTCACTGATCAATATTAAGCTCAGCATTGGTCTGCTTAAGCTCCATTGATTACCACAATCTTCGAATAGGACAATCTCAAAAAGTGTCTTAAGAATCTGCTCAAAATGCAGTGAGAAATTAAATGTCTTGATGAACATGGTTTGCATTATTAAAAAAGAATCAATTAAAACATCGCAAAAATATTACAACGAGCACAAGCACTAAAATTGATAAGTTTAAGTTAATAATAAAAAAAGGAGAATCAAACGGAACTACCAACTGGAACAGTATCAAACATACATTATGTGTTGGCATCACATAGTGCAAACAATTTATGCATGCAGGCATCACACAATGCCACCAAATGAATAAATGAATATAAAAATTTATCAACATCACAATATCTAGAATCACTCAATAAGAATCAATAGAGAAAAAGGATTAATGTAATCGACCCCACTTAGCGGGCTAAAGGCTTTGTTGTTGTTTTTGTATCCCAATGTCTAGAATATAATAAGAAAGTGGCAGCCAATAGCATCATCAAAACAGCAGTACATTCTTAATGCATAGTGTATGTTTATCAACGTCATGGCAATCATGTGAATATCAGAAGAAAAATAAAGCAGTAAAAGTCACCAATACACAGTATTTTTTATCATGAATTCGTTCTGCTTACTTCAGGGAACAGATTAGGACACTCGACAATATGCCGAGTAAGATTGACTGCAGGCTGTGGTGGAGGTGATTCAGCTATGATGATGTTATTGAAGTAAAACGCAGCAAGATTGTCAATTGCACTAGCACACTGTAGAAAAGTAAATTTATCAATACAAAATCGAAGCAAGATAAAAGAAATAAGAAATCGATTATCCCCAACAAGTTGTTTGTTAAAAGGAACACAAGAAAACCTTTAAATGAAAATGTGCACTTCATACCTGTGATGAGATGGCAGAATCCAAACCTTTCAAACCAGATTCTAGAGAGCCGACAATATGCATGAAAGTACTTGTATCCAGATTTAGGATGAAAGTAATATGGCCGTTGAATAGAACCTCCATGAATGCAAAGTAAGCTCTAGTAAGCTGTAAAAAATATTGTTAGGCTTCACTATGAAGATGGGCTCCAAAGATAAAGTAGATGCACAGTGACATTAAACTGTAGCTACTCAAGTAAAATTTACGAGCACCATGTCACGCACCGCCAATATTATGATATGATGGACTATTCTAGAAGATGGAGGCCTAAAGAACAACCTAGAAGAATCTAGAATATGTATGTACATAAGAATAGTGTAGAACTATCTAGAAGCTAGAATATTATATTGTAAAGTTTCCCTTGGAGAATTGTCCCACATTGGCAATATGTAAGGCCAAAGTCATGAAGGGAGCTATAAATAAGATTACAGGTACAAAATTTTCCAACACGAGAATTAGGCAGATAAGTTCACTTCTCCGGTAAAGAAAAGGAAATTTGAATTTTCTCATAAACAAATCAAGGCAAAGTGCAAGCAGGAGAGACGTATATATATGAAGCTATAACATACCTTTCGGAAGGCTAATACATCAACTAGAGGAACAGAGAGTGTCATCTTAAGAGCAATGTCAAGGGCTTCTGCAAGTGCCCTATCGCCATATAATTCGAAAACGCCAAAATTGACATAATTACCCGACAAAGCTGAAAAAAAAAACGTGGTCAATATCTTGAATATTAGATACTTCGAACAAAGAAATAAAATTGCTGCCAAGCTAAAATATATTGAAAATAATACTATCAGAATGAACTCAACATAAGAGTAAACAAAATTTTGCTTAAAAACATGAGCCTTATTGTTCTGATACTGCAATCAGCATGTAATAATTAATAGCTGATCCATTGTTATGCAGCAAAATTTTATTTGAGAGCAAAAAAGAAAAAAAACAATACTACATTTGCAGAGGAACAAGTGCGAGAAATTGGCGACAACGAGCATGTGACAACTAAGAGGGTGCAAATTGATTGGGAGCAAATTGGGTTAGATACACCAATACTAAAACTCATTTTCAACTAAAAATTTAAACAGGTGCGTGAATGCCAAGCTCTTGGTGCTTCTGCATCAACTCATGTTTCACCCATTCAATGTGAGATTAAAAAAAAATTACATTCCTCAACAGAGACAAATGCGATATTATATAAATGATTTGGAAATTAATAATTGAAATCCTTTCCTTATGTTCTAATTATGTTATGAACGAGTGTCATGGTGTAAGTAGAAAATCCTCGGATTGACTCTGTTCTACCGCTTTCTCCTTCAAGGCCATTTACATCGCACATTAAAATAGTATCAACCTATTTTAATTGCATTATATGTTATATGGTCGTTTCTATAAAATTTAGAACTGAATAACTTTAGAATCGGCAAAGTAGTTCAATAAGTTGTTCATGAGGTTGTTTTATTTTCCTGTTGATAAATATAAAGACACAGCATTGCTGCATTTAATGTTTATTCGGTAGAGCCATTTCTATTGTACATCTAAAAATAATCTCATATCTGTTTTATCTACATTATCAGCTAGTCGTATATTATTAACTGAATTACTTTACCATTGCTGGATTAGTTGAATTATTTGTTCATAATATTAGAATTACCCCTATCGATAAATGTCCAAAGATGCATAGAACTTAGTTTGAAAGCTGTATTTGCAATATTGTTTAGAATTAAAAGATTTATATAACAGACAATTATTACATAACACAGTAGATTAAAAGGTACAAAATAAGAGACTACGAACCTAAAAAGAAGCAAAACCAAAAAAATACGAGCATAAACTGTGAAGACATGACAATATTTTATGCACGCACCTCTTGAAAGTATAGTTAAGGATATCCATATGCCCTTATATTTGTTGGCATATATATCAGAGCCATTTGGAAGGGACAAAATCCTTGAACCATAGGCCACAATCAACTTGCTGACTTCTCTGAACAGAAGTATACCATTGGGAGAAGATGAGTCAAAGGTCATACGTTGAGCCTTATTCAGGACAAATTCTGCCATGAATTTTAGCAGAGGAGTTGTAACCTGCATGGAATGAATGGAACATCATTTTGACGAACAGAAACAATAAGACATAGTATAAAACAAACAAGATAACCCAATATTTCCAAAGCAAAATCTTAAGAGTAACTAAAAAAAGATCATTTAGAATTTATCACCTCCTATCGCCTCAGTGGATAAAGTAACACCCTTTTTATATGTTCTGCCACCTCAACGGTTGAGATATTATAAAAAAAGTAACAGGCCTCAAATTAAGGCAAAACAAAGGAGAAACAAGGCACTAAAATTAGTGATTCATTGCTATGAAGATAACCAACTAGAGAGTGGAAGAAAAGAAAAGGGTTAATGAATATATGGCACAAAAAAAGATAAAATAATGGTATAGAATGTAGTAGGAGACGCATTTATTAGTAAACTAAGCTTGTGATTTGGGCATCTAGCACGAAGGCATAGGAAAGAAAAAGAAATAGACACTAGGTGACATATTTGTATGAATTTTTTTTATGAAATAGTAATTATTATGAATGATGCTGAAGTATACAAAAAAGTTTAGTCTGTGAGAAAATTGGAAGACAAAATAAGAGGGTCAAGAGGAGAGTCCTGACAAAGGTCTTTAATCAAAATGTTAAACCTACAAACCACAAAGGGCTTCTACTCTACTAACCCTATTATACTTTTCTAGCTTGACTAAAATTCAAAAATACAGTAATCATCATCAATTTATCTTGCCAAGCATCAGTAAGATTATGTCCATTACTCCTTTAAAACAAACCAAATAAAAATTAGAATGTAAAAACATGATCGACAAGGTTTTAAAAAAAAATGTCCACCAAAGCTTTAAATTGATGATTCCCAATGAAAACATGAAGAAATTATCAAAAAATCAATTATCATTATATATTTGTAAATAAGAAAAGAAAATAAACAAATAGTGCATGACATATGTCATGCACTACAGCACCATAGCATGCACCATTTCACTTTTAATGCGTAAAGCTTACAGTTTAGGCAATGGATTGTCAAAAGAAAACTCATTATGCCTCTTAATTGGACAACAATGAATTATGTCCTAGTCACAGACCACCTGCACCAAATATTTTGGGGCTGGCGAACGAAACATTAATTAAGAAGTCCTAATTGAGAAGGATAGAAAAAAGTTGACATAAATTATATCTCCTACCAGCCCGTAATGGATGATTGAGATTTGAGACATGGACCTATATTAAAAATGGATTATTGATATTTAAGACATGGACCTATATTCAACCCAAAATAAATAACTGAGTCACGAGCAATGCAGTGCATAGTGGATATGGGTAGCTAGATCATTGACTAAAAAGCCTAATTGCACCTTCTTTATCAGTTGAGGCTTTTGGAAGAATTGGTTGCCACCCTAAGTAACCCTACCTCACTTTGGTATCAAAGTTTAAGATTTTATATTGACTAAACAGCTAAAAATAAATAAAATGAGTGAGGAACTCATTCGAGTTAATAGGATAATTTCAAAATTTGAAAACCATTAAATTTCATACATAAGAACCAGAAGTTGAACTAATCATAGAACAAAACCATTCACTAGAACTTTAACAAGGCTAGAGAAGAAAATCATCATCGGGAGAACAAACAAACCAAACATTACACATTATATGATTCTTATTATAATCATCACTATCAAAATTTTTAATGCCGATTATGACATTTCTAAAAAGAATTAGGAATACCTATAACTTCTTTGAATAACAAATAATGCCAAGTGAATGTCAAGTATGATTTTCAAATTAAAATTAATTATACAACCTAGAAATGTATTGGATGAGCATGAAAAAAACTAAGTAAAGAATCTTCCAGAAGTTGACCTAAAATGAATAATATATTTAAAGAACAATTTGATGAATTCAACTCACTAAAATAGAAGCAATAACCATAATTGGATACATGAACAACTTCGAGTGATTATTACTACATTTCAAAGTCATTGGATGACCTCAAAACTACATATTCTAGGTTTAGGTCTTATTTAAAATTGATATCAAGATATAGATCATGCTGAATCAATTTTCAACACTTAAGCAAAACTTTCATACTTGTATTTTAGAAAATGTTAGAATTTCTTGCTTCAACAAATCATTATATATGCTAGACAAGAAGCTAGTCATCAAAATAGCCAAATCAAACTTTTGCACGCACTGAATCTAAGGGTAATACTACCACAATTAATTAAGATACTAAAGAAAATTTTAGCACTGCTTACCAAAGTATTTTAAATGTCATCAATAGTCACTATGCTAATTAATATCCAAGTAAATATTTTCATATTAATGTCAAGATGATGATATTGCATTTAATGAGAATAATAATGTCCATAAATTTGAGAATTTTAATGAATCTAAGGATGCTATAATTAAAAATTCCTTGAATTTCATGTAATGCACAAGAACTACAACCAAGGTTAAATCGACTAGAAAATAAATTTTATTATTCTATATTGTTCAAGCACGATTAAAATCATTGCAATTTTGTTTGTAAATAGTGAGAGTTATGTAAAAATTCTATGAAATATGACATTGATCGCATAAGATTAAAACCTAAGCCATACCTACAAGCATATAGAGTATTTTAAATAGCAATGGATTACCAAAAGAACAGGACACAGTTGTGCTGTCTAGGCCCAGTAGACAATAGAATCCCACGTGTTGCAGAGTACACATAATTTTAGGGTAGCTAGACCATTGATAATAAGGCCTTGATAAAAGATGATATCAAGTCAGGTTCAAACAAGCCAGCATAAAATTAAAATCAGAATTCTGATTTCAATTTCAATTCAAGCCAAGTTCAATCTGAGATTATAGTAATAGATTTCAAGACAAGCTTCAAGTATACTAATTTTACAAAGGTTTTTTAATTTATGTGTATTATCAAATATGTTAAATTTAAGAGAAATTACATAACACCCAAATCTTACAGATACCTATCTTGCACCCAAAATTTCATTTTTACACACATAATATTTACATATGGATGAAAAGATAGATTTGATTATTAAAAGGTGCTAATGAGTGCTACTTTTCATATGATGTTTGTAATTATGAAAGTTTGAGATAGGTAAACATGAAAGTTTTGGGTGCTATGTATGCAAAAAGCCCCTAAATTTAAATATGTGTGTATGCATATATTATTTGTGTATTTTAATTATGTTAATGTACAAGAAAATTTCACTTTCAATCCTCACAATATGCCTATTTGGAGGGTGTTTATCCAAATAAAAATATAATGGGATATTGATCCAAAAAGTTATGAAGAATGAAAAGAAAAATTTCTTGTATGTATAGGAGTGTGTCTGGACATGTGAATGCAAATATATATGTGCAAAAATCATAATTTGAGTTGAATTGAATTTATTCGAGTAAATAATCAAGTTGGGTCTGGGTCGAATTGAATTTATTCGAGTAAATCTATTTTGATTTCGGAAAAACCATCCCTGGCCTTAAGTTTTTTTTGTGTTTATCAATCGAAGCTTTTGGAGTAATAAATTATGCTAAGTGGTCCTACATAAATTTAGGGTAACATAGCATGCATGGATCATGAATTTGAAGCTCGATTGGTACAAATAGGCAACCAAGTTGAAGAGAAATATAGAGGATTACCAGAATGAAAGACAAACTGTTGTAAATCAATCATAACCTCAATTATCTCAAAGAATATCTGCATGACAAAAGAATCACCTGAGGGGCATCCGTCCAATGAGCAATGGCCTTTAAAAAAAGCGGCATATGCGCAGGATATAGCCAATCAAACAAAAGTCCGTAAGTCCTCCGACTGAGAAAGTGCATTAACAAATCAATTATAACATTTGAATGTAAAAAAATGAGTGAGACAATGATATATTCCTTTAAAATCAGCTAAATTAAAAACGAAAAAAGCACCTGTTTGTTGCCATTGCAATGCCTCTAAGATCCCTCATCAAACCAATGAATGCATATTTCACTGAATCAGTGCAAAAAGCAGCATCTGGAGTTGATTCAAGCCCTATTATAACCTGCAGCAGTACAAAATTGAAAGATCAACAAATATGTAAATTGATCAGATTGTTAACTGGAATAAAGTGTAATGAAACTATTGGAAATATATTATTAGAAAACATTCAAGTTGAAAATGACAACAGATGGAAAAATAAAGAATGTGCTAAACACATCATAGGAAGCATCAGGGCCAAAAATCCATTACTTTGACTTCAAATTACAAAAGTGCTCTTAAAAATTACACATCGAAGTTAACAAGAAAAAAAACCTTAATACCTGTAGAAGAGGATCCATTGAAGACTTAAATTTTATAGGGCTATCTTCCATAAAAATCAAGTAACCAATAGTGTAATAGAAGGTTGTTCTACTCCGAGAGCATCTATATTCCTCCAAAAATGGGAAGTTTTCCCTCTGAAATTGTTTTACAAGGCAATCCAGAATTACAGATACACCTTCATTAAAGGAAGAAAAAAAGAAAAATAATTTTTTGATCGTACCGTGTGATTCCCAATGATAAATCTAACACTGTCAAACTTAAGCAGCAATTTCCCAGTCATATATCTGCAGCAAACTTCCCAATTAAAGCACTTAATGGATATTTTGGCTACGTAACAAAAAAAGAAGTATAGAAGTTAACTAACCCAGATGCGAGCTCAAAGAAAAGGGACAAAGTATGTTCAATAACATCCTCACTCTGCATTAGTGTGAAACAGTGATGCTTTAAAATTAGGTGCATATTAACATACAAACCACCAAATTCCTATTTATTTACATATCTAACACCTAAACTCTACTTTTTACATTTATACCACCCAAATCTTTTATATTACAAAAAAAAATAGCAATGTTTCGAACTTTTAAAAAGTGAAATACACCTTTTCATACATATGTGAGGTAGCATTAATGTAAACATTGAAGTTTAGGCATTAGAATGTAAATACATAGAAATTAAGTGGTATGTATGTAAATCTTACTTAAAATTATTGATAGTAATTAGAAAAAAAAAGCACTAAAAGACAATTACCTCTGTGAAATGCACCTTTTCATACATAAGTGAGGTAGCATTAATGTAAACATTGAAGTTTAGGCATTTGATATGTAAATACATAGAAATTCAGTGGTATCTATGTAAATCTTACTTAAAATTATTGATAGTAATTAGATAAAAAAGAGCACTAAAAGACAATTACCTCTGTGTAACACTTGAGATTGGTAACAATTTTCCCAACAATGGCATTCAGTAGAACTAAATGATCATGTAAACCAAGAAGCTCTGACAACCTTGAGTATAACTGCTGTTGCATCATAAATTACATAAGTTGGAAAAGATATTTCATTTTTTTGAAAAAGAAAAGGAAATAAAATACCTTAGATGAATGCATGGCTTGATCACCAACATAAGATTTACGAAAGTTCTGAAAAAAGGTTATAATGGCTCGATCAAGTCTCTGCTTGCTTATTTCCACGTATCTCTGTAAATGACTCAGCAGTCAGTCTGTAATGTCGTATGCAAGTAAAAAAATAACAATAATGATAAATCTTTACCAGTCATACAACTTCATGTTAAAGCAATCCACAATAAACTTTTTTAAAGAAGACAACATCAAGGTCAAAAGCATTGACATAATTTTAGCTTATCAAAAATGAATTTTAAATGTGAGTTTTCAATTAAATAAAACGGTCAGACAAAAAATTACTTCTCATCTACAAATTTGGACAAAAGGAGCTGCAACAACATTAAAAAAAAAAAAAGGCAAGTAAAGAATATTTAAAGAATTACAAAATCGATAGAACCAAACAGTTCAACATAACAAATGACCCCAACTCCTGAATTTAATGTGACGGGACATTATTTGATCGATTAAAAATTAAATTCTTATGGCAAGTCTGTCTATTTCATATGGAGTCTGAATAATATTCTAAAAACTAATCAGTTAACAAAAATGGATGTGTATAGTGAAGTTTAAGGAAAACATGGTTTTACCTTTTTTTTTTCAGTAGCATGAAATAAACAATGGAATGGATGTAAATATCTTTTGAAGAAGGAATTGAGATATCTATTTCACATAGGTAATAGATATAGTCATGAAAACGATCAGTTACACATATGTTGACATTCACATACTAAAGTTCATTAGAGAAGCTACAACATTAACAAAATTCATGCAAGGTATCTCTGCTTATACCTAAACTTTTGGAGCATTCATATACATACCACACAATTCTTATGTATTTACATATCTAACACCAAAAGTTTGATATTTTCATTTATAACACTTAGGTACCATAAATCTATGCACGACAATGTGCATTTCACTTTTAAAAGGTTAATAATGATTTTTTATGTGAAGTTACGATTTTTAGTGGTATAAATATAAATATGAATGTTCACATGTTAGATATGTAAAAACATAAAAATTATTGGGTATGTATGTAAATGCCCCTGTTTTTTTACTCTACCACTCTAATCAAATACCTGAGCATGCAAGCCACTGTCCACAACATTGATCAACTGCAAAACACGAGCTGCGAGTTCAGCATCTATCAGTTCCTGTGATTCCATACTGACAAAAAGTGGAAAAAAAAATTTTATTTCTAACTTAAAGGATCACAAAAAGCCATTTAAAAATACCGCATACCTACAACTAGTGGTTTGCCTAATTTTAAGAATAGCAGCAATAATATGAACAAGCCACGCAAGTTGTCCTTCAATTACAGCCAGTTCATTAACATCTCCAGATACAGGTGATCTTGCCCTTTCCTACATCCAAAAACAAAAATAAACAGATAATGTTACACAAAGTTAGAAAGAAGATGACCTGAAAACAAATAGACTTAATCATGAAATATACCGTGTAGACCTGCAGAATTGGCTCCATGATCTTTATAATGTATAAACTACTGCTTTCATACTGCAAATTTCAATTAAAAATAGCAGTTCATAAAATCTGTATCCTGACATGGAAACAAAAAGGGAATGCTTTTTTCCAGAAGCCCCTCAAAACTGAATATCAATATTGATTAAAAATGAAAATCAGCTTCAAAAGATGTCAACCTGGAATCTACAAAGGAATGGAAAACACTCAAGCTGGTCTTGAAGAAGCTCAACGTTGTCCAAAGGATTCTCAGATAGATCATCAGGGAAACCAGCCTGATGCAAGCAGTTAGCAAAAAAAAAACGTACTAGAAAAACTTAATATCCAAATCTATGATCTACCTGAATAGAGTTGAATCGAGAAGTGATGAAACCTTCGGTAATTTTAGGAACAGTTTCATCAAGGAGACTTGGGGTGTCACCCTTTAGATATGGCACAGATGTGACCAATCTTGACCAAAGTCCCAAAAGGTAATATACACTATTGCTGGCCCACTAATAAGTAGACATCAATGTATCAGAAAATTAAAATAAAGCTTCTCAGAAGAAATTGCTTGGTAAAATTATAGTATTTTAAAAAAAAAGAAAAATACATTAAAGGCTATTCAAACCTGCCAAGACTGCAATGATTTTGTTGTAAAATCTGCAACCAAGCGTATCCATTCACTATAGATTTCCACATTCAAGAGTTCTGACAGCTGAAGGATGTAATGAAGCATTAACATATTGCGATAAAAATGGAGCTAGACAATAGGAACATGCAAATAAGAAACAAGAACATAAACTTGTAAACAAGTTGTGAACAGAATAAAAGTGCCATCTGAATTGCCATAACATGCAGCAAAATAAAGGATAAGCTCACACTTAATTGAGTGCTCAAATTTTAAAATTCATACAATAAAAGTTCAATTCGAAAAAAGTTCATAAAAAATCATGACCACTTAAACATAATTAAAACATCAAATAAAAAATACCATTATTCCAGTTGAAAGGAAAGCTGCTGCAGTTCATCTTTGAGACAATGCACTTGGTCCGTGAATAGTTATGAATCCTTTCAAGGGTGACTGTGATTGAAACTTCAAATCCTTTTATTCATTGGTAATGCAATTCATGTGATGTTAATTTATTTCTTTGCTCTTATTTCCTAGTTCATTTCAGTAAAAAACATGCCTATGATTATGGTGATATTAGAATGGTTTGTCTTCTCCAGAATTTTAATTACCCTATTATATTTGTTTTATTGTTGCAAATTGTTTCAATTCAACGTTTAATTCCCTAATTCAATTGTTTTCAATTAATTGTTATGGTACATATCGCCCAAAATTTTGAAAAGCAACCATATGGCAACAAAACACTACAGTTGGGTTTGGTAAAACACCTTCTAGAGCAAGTGATTACCCATGGCTGTAGCAATTTTCAATCCTTGCCATCCAACTCTTTCCTTGGATTCCCGGGACAATCGTAATCATGATTCCATTCCTTCATTTTTTTTAATGTGAAATTAGGTTTTGAAAGCATTGCTAAAAAAAGGAATTTTACTTTTTGGGAATTTCTTGTCTTATATGGAATCCAAATGACTCAGATGCAACGGAAGTCGTGGGAAACTTCCCGCGTGCTCATCATCAGGAACAAACCCTTTCAAACCTGGGAGGATTGATCTGCCTTTCCGCTGTGGCTTCGCACCTGCTGTTCATATGATGGGGATCCAATCTTAGTTATCTAAAGCTTATATATGTGTTTCCTTAGCCTTAGATTTTCAGATTTTGCACAAGTTTGTTCGAGGCTTCCGTAGGCTTTTGTTTCCTGTTTAAGGCTATACAAGGGTACGAGTGGTGCTCCAGTTGTATCTCTTTCTCAAATTGGTGATTATCTTCCTTATCCCCTTAAGCATCCTCCCCACATCATTCCCGAATGCCCCATCCTTGCTGCAGCCACCCAAAACAGGAGCTACTGCTGTTTTTCCCTGAAGTTACCGCAGTTCCAACCACCTCCTTCCCTTCCCAGCCTCGCTAACACCACACACAACCACCTCCACCTTTCCCCAACCGTCCCGTATCACTCCCAATCACCAAACCTCGCTGCCGCCATCCACAAAAAAGAAAATCTGTTGTTTTCCTGCTTTCCAGCAGCCCCCAAACAGCAAACTGCCGTTATTTAGCCTGTCGTTAATTGCTTCCCTGCTGTTCCAATTGACCATAATCATTGCCGCCCCTCACCCACAACCCGGAAACCCCTTTCCCTCCCTACCTTGCTACCATCACTCCAAGCACCCTAACAATCACCCACCACTCAGGATCCACCCTAACGTGAGTTTATGGTTGTTACAATAGGTGTTACAACCATAATCATAGTCTATTTGTTTCCAGTAATAATATTTTTTTTACCTATTGTCAATGGGGTTAGCTCCAATATCATTTTGCATCAGAGCTAGTTGATTGTAACACCTATTGTAACTCTCAAACTTCTTTTCTGGAATTTGGTTTACTATGAAAATCCACTTGCATCCAATTGCCTTTTTTCTCTGCGTGTAGTAGTACAATCTCTCATGCTCAATTTTCATCAAGAGCTCTAAGGTCTTTATGCATTGTCGCTTTCTATTCGGGATCCTCTTTAGCAGTCTGCCAACATATGGGTATAGAGACAGAGTTCAATGATACAATGAATGCTCCATGAAAAAATGAGATGTTAGAGTAAGAAATAAAGTTTGCAATGTCAATTTCTCACCAAAAACGATCAGAAGGATGTCTCGCATTGCTGCGAGAGGTTCTCCTTAAAATTGGGGGGGTAGCGTGGACAAAAGAGGAAGAATATCACCTGGGAGCTTTGAATAAAAGGGGGATGATGCAAGTTAGGGAAGACCAAAACAAGAAATTTGTTGGCACTGTAGAATTTGTTCTCTCAGTTTGCTTCTTCCTCCGTATATACACCCTTAGCTCACCTTCAACATGAACCATCCACCTCTAAAGTTAGTCTCCTCGATAAAGATCATAGAATATTGCTCCCACTTGTACCACTCCATCACCACTTCTACTCACTCTCTCTTCTCTCATATCTCCAATATCTGTTGAGTCATTGAAGGGTGAAATTACCTTTATAATGTAGTATGGTTCAAACTCTTTGAATGATACATCCATACACACAAAGAGTCTCTTCTCAATCAGGCTTCAATAGACATAACCCTTCTGAGTTGCGAAATAACCCACGAATACACATTTCACGACTCTGGATTCAACTTTCCTAAAGATGGTTTGTTGTCTTTCACAAAACATACACATCCAAATACCTTCAATCAGTTCTTGCATGTGATTCTTTTGTGTTGAGGGCCTGACTTTGTGCCCTGTTATTGCTCCTAGTCGTGAGCCCCCTGTTTGTGGTTCTTTTGTTTATGTTGGAGCTAGTGGCTTCCCTTGGCTGCTCCTAGTCGTGAGCCCTCCTGTTTGTGGTTCTCTTGCGTGTGTTGGAGTTAGTGGCTTCCCCTGCCTTGGTTGATCCTAGCCTTAAGCCCCCCTGTTTGTGGCTCTCTTGTTTGTGTTAGAGTTGGTGGCTTCCCCTGTTTTGCTGCTCCTAGCCGTGAGCCCCCTGGTTGTGGTCTCCTTTGTGTCGGTTGACGGCTTCCCTGCTGTCCCTGGTCGTGGGCGCCTGTTTGGTTGTGCCCTTCTGTTGTCCCTACCCGTGAGCATCTATTGGGTTTCCCTTGTGTCGTGACTGGGTTCATAACTCACTGGAACTACTCGTTTGAAATGGAATAGAGGGGTTTTTATCTTTGTGAGTTGGAATATTTTAATCATTATGTTTGGAAGAATTCGGGTGCCCCTTTTCGAGGAATAATCTATTAAATGTTGGGAGATAATTCAAGGCCTAGTTTTTCAGGCTGAATTGATTGCAATGAAAAAAAAAGAAAAAAAAAAGAGATTTTTTTTTGGTATTTTTTTGGGGAAAGTTTGGGAGCAACTTGGAGTCTTCTAAAATGTGTCTTTCGGGGATGTTTATGGCTGACATTAGTAACTATGCCCATGTCATTGCTCATTCAAGGAGTCTCATTGGGTGAATGTTTGAGGTTAATCCTCCTACGGCTTTGATTTTTCTTTTCTAAACTGGTCTTGGAGGCGGGTTAGTCTTCTTCCTTTTTTATTTCTTGTTTTTTGGTTCACTTTCCTTGCTTATTGCTTTGGGTTTTAGGTATTTATGTCTGAAACATAAGCATGCATGTATAGCTACGGCTATATATGAAATCATCAAGCAAGGTCGTAAGATTTGACGGTCTTTTGGGGTATTAAGGTTGTGATGACAAAGACATTCGGTGGTAGAGTGAAACAATATTCCATCCTACGACATCGGGACCCGATCCAAGAGCCCGATGAACTGTAAGATGATAATATTATTCACTGACACCAGACTAGCAGGGCACTCTTGCCTTCTTAGGCTGTTGGTGGACCTAGCCCGACGACGTGATTGACTTGCGGATAATCATACTTTATAAAAATGATAAAAATAAATACGATAAGAACAGATACGCTATTTACAAAAGTATTTTTGACTATAAAATTTGATACTACTTTCTCTTATATGCATGGAACCTACATGCATACCAAAATAAAAATTTTAAGTAATATAATTAAATTGTCCACTTGTCAATTACCGGTACTGGACTAAGGAATACTCTCCTAAGTTGGTATTATAGGGAACCCTTCTAGTTGAATGTCGGGCTCTATATCGATAGTTGCCTTCGGAATCCCTCAAGATTACCTAAATCTGAGCCTAGCCCGACTCGAATACTTACGGTTTTCTTTCTTTCCTTGGAGTTTTCGTGTGTTTCCTACGATTTTATTTGAATCTTTGTAGATCACTGATGATTTCCTCAACTTTCTCGTGTTTTCTTGTAGTTTTCTTCGAGCTTATTTTGTGAGTCCCCTTACGGTTTCTCTTTGAGTATTTTGTCAGTTGCTTCGTCGTTAGGCTTTTCCGCACATATACATGCATGTCTATCCTGCTAATTAATTCTTTACTTGTTTATTTCTACCTGCAACGCTAATTCCATTTGCAGAAGTAGCATATTCGTCTGGTGCACATGTTTATTTTTAAATTTACAGCATTTTATTTTCTTTCATATACAATATACTGCTTTCTTTTACTGTAAATTTTACTGCATTTTTTTTACTGCTACTTTCCTTGTTGCATTGTTTACTGCCTTCTTTTACTGCACCTGCTACTGTTTCCTTTATGAGTATTATACCTTTTAAAATAGGAGAACAATAGTTTGGTTTTATAGGAGGTACCGACAGCAGGCAGCCGACTCAACAATTGCATATTCATTTAAACATAACATCAAACCTAAAACTGTTACGACGAGGAGCTTGGAGCGAACACCGTAGGCAGCACAACGAAGATGCACATAATAACTTTGAGCCAGGTTTATAACAACAAACTTTCTTTTTCCTCAGAATTAAACAAGTCATAGGATTTCGAGATGGTTTGTCTAGCGCAACATAAATCCTCACTTTATATTTTAGGTTTTTGTCAGTCATGTTGTGTAATATAAGTACTAAATCGTCTTAGGATTCTGAGGTCGTCGTCCGATACGACGTAAATCCTCTTTCAGGTCATTTGTGTGACCGTGTCATGCAAATATAAATCCTATATAATAATAATTGGCAGAATATAATATTTAGATAATATCTCCTCGAAATTTAAGTTAAACAGAATGATAGTTTGGGAAGTCAGTGAGGTTTTCTCAGGATTCATGACATCTCCTAGCTTCTCTTTCTTTAGATTTCATAACAATGTTCCAAATTTTAGTCTTTCACATTTGACACTTTGGTCCAATCTTTGAAAAGTCCTACCCTTGAAATTCTTGAAGACAATATTTCTTGATTTAAATCGAAAGTTTTCTTATGTAACTTCAGTTATCTAAGATGTAATTAACTACAGGAGTTTACCTCTATATGAAACTTTAGAACCCAACTTAATATAAAATCCTATTTAATTTTTTATATTAAATAGAAAAACTTGTCGGTCAACATAAAGGTTCGCAGATTAAAACGGATGTCATAAATTCTTTAGTTTATCTAATCTAGTCTCTCACTGTTTATTCATCGGGATAGATGCATCACTTACGGTGATGTGCTCGTTTATTTAAATTATTATCTATATGAGATCAGTTCAGTCTAATATTTTCAAAATTAAACAATTACTTTTCGAAACTATATATATATATATATATCATATTTAGGGTTTGTTTGGGGCAGCTGCAGCTTATCCAGCTTATGTTGATAAGCAGCTTATCCTGATCAGCTGCTGAGGCGCAGCTGGTGGC
>NW_018164834.1:47833-64652 GCF_001263595.1 Phalaenopsis equestris | reverse complement strand
ACTGTTTTGCAGCTTTATGAGAAAAAAAACCATTTCGGCCACGCGCAGTGGAGATGTTTGCGACGGTAGTATTACATTTCATAAGTCTTTTACCTTTTTCTTTGTAAAGGTACACTCCTAATCATTATTACTATTGATATAGATATCACTGAAAAACCGATTCAAGTAAAAAGCAAGCCCAACAATAATTAAGCAAATACACATCATTAATACATCAATAATTACAACTCTAAAGATACATATTACTAACAACACACTCCATCCCTAATAATACCAAGAGAATTTGATAATATGCACCCTATATTTTAACCATCTTGAAAACAAATAGCAAGATACAAATTAATTTAAATTAAATTTAATTTAATCAAGTAGATGCGGAAATAATTTCTCTGGATCAAACAATACTCAATGATTGCATTAACTCCACATGAAACCTATGTTCAATTAAAATATGAACAGAGCCACCCATCTCCAAGTAAATTAGTACTTAACATAAACTCAAACCAAAGAGAATGAGGGACATAAGGCCTATATTCATTAACAATTAGGGACACATAGTTTACTAGTTCCAGGAAGCTCAAATAACTAAATTTAGCAATAGTAAGCAATACCAAAAACTCCAATTTTGATTAAAAATCCTTACTCAAAGCCCATCTATAATACGCCTTTAGGATGAAACACAGAAAAAAGAAATTTGATTTCACTTCATACACGCCGCTTTCCTAGTTTCTTAAAAGCTCCTTCCTTTTTCACTTATGGCACACATCACAGCAAGAACCATCCTAACTAGAAAGCCTAATGAAGGAGAATGTAATTCAGAAGGAGGATCACTCAGAATCGGAACAGATCGAAGAAGTAATTACCTTTGTCTTGCTCGTATCTCTTCAAGAGACTCCTTTTTTATTTCTGTAGAACTGGTTGCAAACACTTCGCCAAAATCACCCACTGCCGCAGCTTTCGGAGGCTCTATGACAGAGGATACGGAGGGAGGATCGGAGAGAGGAGACGAGAGGGAGGATCGGAGAGAGGAGAGAGGAGTGGAGCGAAGGATCGGAGAGAGGAGAGAGGAGAGAGGAGCGGAGGGGAGGATCGGAGAGGAGAGAGGAGCGGAGGGAGGATCGGAGAGAGGAGACGAGAGGGGCGGCTTTCGGCTTTCAGTAGAGGAGAAACGTAGGGCGAAGTCGTGAGGGCAATGGAGTAAACAGGTAGAGGCCGAACGCGGATCGCGGGAGTATACCCGCGGTCCGTGTGTAGTAGAAATTAGAAAACACGGTTTGGAAAAACGCCCCTCAAACACGCAAAACAAACACTAAGGCGGTGTTTTGAAAACGCCGCCGCAATTATAAGCTGCCCCAAACGTGCCCTAAATCAAATATTTCTTTTCCAATCTGATGATCGAGAGCCACTTGCACATAATATTTCTAAAGTAAATCTGCTCCTCAATCATCCTATGGAAAAACCATGGAGAATACATTGCAATGGAATGCTATTTGTTCAATTTCATGATAGACGGCAGAGGCAAGCCTAAGACAGCTGACTGAGAAAAATAACACCAATACCAGGCACTAAGATTCTCATTCCCTGCCTTCTACTCTTTTAATTTTATTTCATTCTATTAACATGGATTAGATTTAATTTTTTAAGGGACAAAATCTAAGGCAGCCAGTCAAATTTTCAAATCATTCAAAAATTAGTTCAACAACTGGAAAATTTCACTTTAATAATAGCAAATTAGGGTCCAATTTAATAATGCACTGAAGCATAAAATATTACTGTTTTCATCGGGACCAAGTATTTATTTTGCAACATTTTCACGATTCACTTTGACATAGAATGGGTTCACGCCTCTAAGGAATGTTTCTTGGTGCTTCGGAGCATATTTATAAGCAATCATTTCACTGCATGGGACAAGTTACTAAAGAACGATAATAAAAACTGACGAAAGATCAAATAAACAAAGAACGAAACCTTAATTTAGAAATACAGAACTGTTTTATAAGGCAAATCCTAATAGAAATTGAAATGCTTTATCAAGGTGACAATTGAAGTTATACAGGCACACTAGAGAATCAAATTAAAGGATTTAAAATGTTTTCAGAATAAAATATAGAAACGGTAGATATCTGATAATTTACTTTAAAGCGTCCAAGGTGACAATTGAAGTTATACAGGCACACTAGAGAGCCAAAAAAAGGATTTGAAATGTTTTCAGAATAAAATATAGAATATGTAGATACCTGATAATTTACTTTAAAGCGCCCAATAAGTCGGCAAAACTCATGATAGTTGTGATGATCAGCAAGGCCTGAAGACCATTAAAATGCAGGGCAATACGATTTAGTGACTTGAAAAAAAGCTAAAGCCACCAGAGCAAAAAAAACAGATTTGCATGCATTCAGCTAGCTGTCTATCAGTAACTACCCATTACTAGGAAATACAACGACTAGTGCTACATAAACTACATGGTTGAATTCAGAGAATGTGAAGTCACTGAACTATTCATGTAAGCCTTATTAACAGTAATCATAGACCAACATTATTTAGTACTAGCTAAATCCTTTAAAAAAAAAAAGCACAATTATAGGGACTTCAATGCAACAACATATGCACCTAATTTGGGAAAGACCAAATGTTCACGAAGCTAAAATGACTTTGGCACACTTCTGCATTAATTCATAAAGACTAGTAGAAAAAAAAAATTAAATGAAACATTTCTGCGCCCAAAAAAAAAAAGGAGAAAAAAAGAGAAAAATGTAGAAATTTACAATAGATGAAGATAAAATTGACAAAATGAACCTTGGCCAATTTGAAGTATTTCTTTGGTTCCTGACATAAGATGTGCCAGGAATTTCGTGCGAGCAGAATCATCTGGAAACAGTGACCGTCTGACCGAAGCAAGCCGAACTAAACATTCCAAAGCCTAATAATAAGAAAAATAGGTAATCCAGACAAAATAGACTTTAAGGGAAAGATAAATCAAAAGGGCGGACAAAAAAACAGACAAACATTAAAAAAAAACATGTAACATCATAAACAAAACAAATGCTTCTCCATACATAGAACATTCCAGATTTTCAAAGAATATGTGGAAGTGGCAATGCGTGAAAGCACCAATGCGTATATCTCACAGTGGAAAGCAGCATAACGCGGCTCAAAAAATTCCAATCAATGAAACCATAAAAAAATTCTCGGTTCAAATACATGTTCTAAATGAAAGAATCAGCCCAAACATAAAATCCTGTGGTGCTGAAATATAATAGATAAACCCTTGAATTATAATGGAAATCAATACATAGCACATAAAATCATAAACAGCTCAACGACTCTTCAACATGTTGAGAAATCATTAACCGAAGATATTATAGAAATAATATCATAACAAAAGCTTAGGAAAGCCAAGACTTGACAATAGATCAACTTTGGCAGCTGTGACAGCAAAAAACCAAGCCTATATTTTTTTCTTTGCCCCAACTGTTCATGCATGCAATCAAGTTAATGCTGACTAGGGAATGTTTAAAAAAAGTAAAATGCACTTTCATGTGAATATCCATACAACTTCACAAACACCAAATTGATCATAGAAGCTTACACTATCATGCAGTAAAAATATAAACAAAAAGTATTTTCAATACAAAAAAAAAGGTGTAGCGCACACACGATACAACCACTGAAGCATTGGCATCCAAACCTCTCTGAAGAGAGAATGAATGCATTATGCTAAAAGGCATTTAAAAAAAAACATAATCCATACCTCCTTTGAAAGAGGGGGTTCAGTGGATCCATAGTAATCAAAAAAGATTTGAAGGGTTGAAGGATCTTCTAAGACAGGCCTCCAGGAAGAAGGAATCTAGCAAAATTGAGTATATAGTTTGACATACACATCATCAAAATGAGATTGATAGTTAAAAACCATGAAACAGCAAGGCAACAAAGCCAGGAGAAAAAAATCACTTATAGGCCAACTATAATTTGAAATACAAATCAAATAAAAACATACCTGGACTGTTCCAAACTCATCAGAACTCTCATCAAGGGAGGTTCCCACAAAATCAAATGACAAACACCGCAGTGCAAGGGAAATTGTAAGTTGCTTCAAGATACTGGAGACTGCATAAATGCAAACTTGGATGAACGTAGTGAGAAAAAATGAAATGAAACAAGTGAAGGAAGACCGATTGAAAGTACAAGGGTACATAATCAGGTAAATTTATACTGAACCTTGCATATTTCCATCACTTTTTAGCTGATTTAATGATGTCAGAGATATTTGAAATATCTGGTAAAGTGACTGATCCCTGAAGCTTGATGCAACCCTTCTATGATGACTGAGTGGCATTCCGGCATTTGGCTAATCAATTTGAAGAAAAAAATGAGCCCGCAGAAAGGGAGTAATATAAATTGCCGTTGGTAAAAAAAAAATATTCTTCATTAGAGCTATCATATCATGGCAAGGCATGAAGTCAAACATTCAAAGCCGCACAGGTTGAAACAAGGCAAACAAATCTTCTTATTCTTTCACAAGGTCTTCAGAATCACTTGTTGGGTCAAGCTTATAACAAGTTACAAGGCCTAACAGCTAAAATACCTTTTGTTAGTTGAAGTGGCATGAGAAACCCAAAAAATTAATAAAATCATTTATATACCAACCCTTACTTCATAACTCCTCCAAGCACAAGCTCTGAATAACAGTTATCAAGGAAGCTTTAACCCAACTATTTGGCTTTAAGATCCCTCAAAATCATTGAACCAGTTGAGAGAACTGTTCAGTTTTGAATAAAGATTTAAAAAATCTTTGGATCCTATTTCAACCTTCCTTTTAAAAATAGCATGCACTATAGTATTTGTGTGTCAATGGCAAGGTCATCCATGACCGCTTAGAAGAAAGTTCTATACTTAACAATAACCCTTAGTGCAGCACCAATGTGATTGTAAACTCACGTCAATCTAATACCGGAACTAATAAAACCGTAGTAACGGAAGCAAATTTCATTAAGCAAGGGATTAAGGTTACAAACATGATTCAAAACTGAAATGAAATTGCAACAAACACTAATGCCCGGCTAGGGCCTGAAGAGAAGATCCGAGGGAAGATGCTGGGGGCGGTGGAGGTGATTGGGAATAGTAGTGGTAGGAGGACGGGAGGATGTGGTTTAAATAGTGTTGTCAAAACGGCTCGTTGTTCGCAAATAGCTTGTGTTTGGCTCGTTAAGAAGCCCGTGTTCAACTCGTTCGCTAAGTTAACGAGACGAACACAAAAAAAGATTTGTTTCTTTGTGTTTAGCTCGTTTTGGCTTGAAACACTGCTCATTAATTATATATAACCCGCATACTCAGATCAGTTGGTTGGGCATCTGCTTGTCATTTGTAAGTCCCCAATGGTCTGGGGTTCAATTCCCCTCGAGTTAAGATGTGTACTCGAATTTTTAGGCACATTAGGGATGGTCGGAGCTCGTATAATAGCCTCAGTTCACTCTTTTAAGAATATATATATATATTGATGAGTATTATTTTTAAAAAATTTAATTGACTGCAAGAATACAAAGAATTATAATTAATTAAACGTATTAATTAAGAAAATAGAATAAAAGTTACTAAGTTAGATTCAAATGATGTTTTAATATAAACATAATTTTTAAATTTTGCCTCAACCCTTAACATCTTATGGCTGCGTGGTTCCTAAACAGCGTGATTCCAAAATGACTCTTTATTCGTGAACAGCTCGTGTTCAACTCGTTAAACAAACGAGTCGAACACGAACACACTTTATGAGCTCGAAATATTAACGAGTCGAACACGAGCTGAGTCAGGGCTTGCTCGTGTTCGGATCATTTATACCCCTAGGTTTAAAGGTGGGATTTATGGTGGTTGGTGGCTAAAAGAAGGGGAAAAGGGAGGAAATGTGGACAGCGAGGTTGAGGGTTTCAAGTGGGCAAGAAAGGTTGGAGAGGGGAGGGGCCTGCTGGCGGCAGAAGTTGTTGGTGGCGCAGGTGCAAGCCGGAGGCTACAGCAGGGTTGTGAAGGGATCAACTGGTTGTTTGAGGGCTGGAGGAGGGAGGGTGCACGCCAGCGGCTATTGGAGGAGGGAAGATGGAAGGGAGGAAATCGAACAGCATACAACATCACCTTGGAGCAGGATATAGTAGGAGCACCACTTGTCATCGGATACAGTCCTAGCAAGGGGAATAAGACTCTACACCAAATCTGAAAGGAGAAATTGCACATAACATACCCCTAATTCTAGCAAACATACATATAAATAGTGGGGAATAGGTGGGAAACTAAAAAGAAAAAGAGGAAAAGAATGGGCGACAATTCCAGCCCCCCCTAAGGAGGCCGACCGGTCCAGCATTAGGAGCTGGTCGGTTTAGGAAGCCCCTCCTTCTAGCTGGTTCATTTGGCACCTTTGAGCCCCGCATCACAATCATAATTACACATAACAATTGCCACTAATTTACTATTATTATTATTAGAATATATTATGAGATTACATATTTATTTCTTTCTGTTATTAGAAGATAGCTTTTATTATTGTTTTCATATTCTATTTTATCTTGTTTTTATTTCTTCCGTAGTTGGTGTATCTTGTAATGGGTTTATATATCCCCCTTAGTATCAATAAGAATTATCCTGGTTCTATTTTGACCTGGTATCAAAGCCTAGGATCTAACCCTAGTCGTCATCGGGGCCTATACATAGTCATCGGCACTCCACGCAGACTTTTGGCCTCCTCTGCAAATTTCCAACAGAAATTGTCAGCCTTGTAAGCTCACGACCCCATATTGGAGGATTATCCTCTGTGTTGCGTTGATTGATCCACAATTTTCTCCTACCGGGACGGCAGCCCTGTAGATTTTTGCTATTATTGCCCTCTTTTCCCACATTTTCTCCGGCCAAGAAGGCCGCCATACAGTTTTTCTGCTGCTGCCAACCCTCATTTCCTGCAAATTCTCCCACCGTGAAGGCCTGCCAGCATATCTCCACTGTTTTCGTTCCCCACTTAATTTCCCTCCTGCAATCAGATTCTTCTGATGTCTCGACAACCCAACATCTCTTTTGGCTTAGTCGAAATCATGGAGAAATCCACCACCGAGCCACCTTCAGAGGGTGTTTTTGATTACATTGGAGGATCGACTCCAACCTCCATCTCTCTTCAGATTGGAGGACTGAAAACCAACATGAAATTCATAATCACAACACATAACTGACGACATTAATTTTCTTCAATGGTCTCAAACAGTGTCTTTATTCATCAAAGGATGCGGGAAACTCAGTCATCTCACAAGTACGATTCGTGAACCTCCAAAGACTGACCCAACGTATGGAGTTTAGGAAGTGGAGAACTTCATGCTCATGTTGTGGCTGATCAACTCCATGAAAACTTTGATTGGTCGTTCATATATGTTCCTCCCTTCCGCTAGTGCCCTCTAGATGGCAGTCCGTGATACCTACTTGAACGTAGGGAACTTTGACCAACTCTATGAGTTGTCTAAGAAGATCCAAGAGGCAAAATAGGAATTAAGGATCGTGGCCCAGTACTACAATGACCTGGTTGTATTATGGATAGAATGTGACTTATCCTACGACTATACTTGGGTCTCTCCAGTCAACCTCTCTCTCTTCCATAAAATTGTAGACAATAGTCTCATAATCAAATTCCTAACAAGCCCCAACAAAGATCTTGACGAAGTTGGGGGTTCTATCCTTGGTCGAAATCCTCTTCCTTTTGCTCGCGTTGCTTTCACCGAGATTCACCGCGAAGAAAGTCGGAAACTTGTCATACTTGACACTTCCACTCCTTTAGCCGAAGTGTTTGTTTTGATCTCTAATGGTGCTCAACCTCTTCCATGACCCCTCAAGCTGGTCACCCCACTTATGACAAGTGTTGAAACCTCCACAGGAAACCTGTATACAAACCTTCGACCAAAACCTCCGCTGTCAAGGGTTTCACTACAAAATCCGATTCCACCATGGTCCAACCCACCCTTATCCGGAACATTTTGGAATCCTCCGACTCTCTGAAGAGTAAGATGGAACACTTAATCAAGCTACTTGGATCGAGTCAGCTCTCTGTCGACCCGTCGACCTTTCACGTACGTCAAGGTATCAGCCTTATGGCACCCACGTCTTTACCTATTCTAGTCTATTCTAGTTTGTGGATCATTAATTCAAGTGTTACAAACCACATGACTGGTTGCTCGCAGACTTTCTCGACATACTATCCATGCACTGGGAAGGATAATATTAAAATTGTTGATGCTCCCATAATCTCATTGCTGGTAAAAGGTCTGTTGTTCTAATGACAAGTCTAACTTTGAAATTTGTTACATGTACTAATGTTGAAATGCAAATTGTTATCTATCAGTAGGTTAACGTACGACATTGATTGTATTGTTCATTTTCCTCTCGATGTTTGAATCTTTTAGAATCGTAGTTCGGGGAGGATGATTGGAACTACTAAAAGGGTAGTCAGGCTCTACTTCTTCCACAGGAAAAATAAAGAGAACCAGGACACTTCACTCAATACTTGCAGTTTATCTAAAGTCACTACATGTCCTATTATGTTGTTGCATTGTCATTTAGGTCATCCTAGCTTAAGTATTCAAAATAATTGTATTTGATGATGTTTACTAACAAAAATCTTGCTAGTTTCAAACATTGTATTCCTTATTCATCCCACACTTATACACTTTCGCTCATTTCCACATATTCACAGTGACCTATGGAGACACACTTGCACTTTCAGCTACACCAATAAACGGTGGTTCCTTACTTTGATTGATGACCACAATCAGATGACGTGGGTCTATATCCTAAAAGAAAAATATGAAGTTGCTATCACCTTCAAAAACTTTCACATCTTCATTCTGACCCAATTCAAAACTCAATTGAGGTCCTTCGGATCGACAATGATTGTGAATTTTTTTAACTCTAAATTGGGAGAATTGTTGATAAATAAGAGCATCATCCACCATAACTCGCGTACGGAAACTCCTCAACAAAATGAGGAAGTCGAGAGGAAAAACTGACAACTCTTCGACATTGTTCGCTCCATTATGCTTCAATATAATGTCCCGAAACATTTTTGGAATAATGTCATATTGACAACACCAATCTCATCAATATAGTTCCCTCAAAAATTCACAACTAACAAACCCCTTTAGTCGTCTTGATGTCGTGTATTCCTACCAATCGAGTCTTCTCCACTTTTGACCTAAAAATTTTTTGGTACACGACCTTTGTTCGAAACACTGCCCTAAGTAGGAGTAAAATTGATCCCATGTCCATAAAATGACTTTATTGGATATTCTGCCACTCAAAAAGACTATTGGTGTCTGGATCCTGTCACAGACAAAATCAATGGGAGTGTTGATGTCTCATTTTCTGAAAGAGTTCCCTGCTTTCCTAACTCGACCTCAAGTGAAAGAGAGCTAGAGTTCTTAAACATTGTTCTTATCCTACTTCGGTGGATGTTCCCCCTTCTCCTACCATCGAAGAGTCTTCTGTCCTTTGGTTACATCCCATCGAAGAGTCTTCTGTCCTTTGGTTACATCATCTCCTCCTCCAACTCTCCATGCCTACACTCGGTGCACTAGTCCCGATGCAACTACTCTGGAGCTCGCTACCTCCTTGGAGGACCTAAAATCCACTCCAAGCGACATACCCAGCACTACTACAAATGAGGACGTGAGGTCTCCTATTAAGGTACGCAATCAAGCATGTTGTCTCTATTCCTTGGCAAATTATTTCTCTTTTAGTAGTTTATTGCTGACCTACAGAGCATTTGCTACTTCCCTAACGGATCGTCAGCTCCCATCTACTATTGAAGCTGCACTAGCAAAGCCAGCCTCGAAAGCTGCAGCAATGGATGAGATGAATGCCCTTTTGCAAAACCATAAGTGAAATGTAGATAATGTTCGGGGTAAGAAAGTAAAGAGATACCGATGATTTTTAAGCATCAAGTTTAACTCAGATGGATCATTTGAACAAAACAATGCACGATTGGTCGCCAAACGATACTCGTAGATCTATGAAGTTTACTATAACGAGACATTTGCTCCAATTACTAAACTAAACACCATTCGGATCCTATTATCACTTGCAGTGAATCTGGATTGCCCTTATTCCAACTAGAATTCAAAAATGTCTTCTTGAATGTTGATCTAACAGAAGAGGTATATATGTTCATTCTTTTAGGCTTTGACTCTACCTCCTCCTAAAGGCAAGTATTGCAAATGCAGAAGACTTTCTATAGGCTAAAACAATCCCCACAAGCCTGGTTTGGCAAATTCACAATAGTAGTAGTAGGTCATGGTATTTCTCAGGCTCAATCAGATCATGCTCACTTTTTTTGGTGCTTCTCCAGTGGCCAAATTGCTATCGTTATTGTTAATGTCGACGATATTGTACTTACCGGGAACGATCTAACAGCATTAAAATCTCTGAAAGGCAGCCTAGCTACTTCCTTTGAAATGAACAATTTGGAATATTTTAACTATTCCTTAAGCATGGAAGTTGTCAGGTCATTTTATGGCATTTGTTTATCTCAACATAAATATATGATTGATCTATTAGAAAAGAACAACCTTCTCCCGCGCAAATTGGTGGTGGTCACAATGGATCCTAATGAAAAATTAATTGATGCTCTCAATGCAGTTCCTATAAACAAGGCTCACTACCAACGTCTTGTGGGGAAACTCATCTATCTCACCATACACACCTCAACATATGTCATGTTGTTGGTATAGTAAGTTAATTTATGCATAACATCTGTGAGCATCATCTCCAAACTGTCCACCAAATTCTCCACTATGTAAAAGACACACCGAGCTCAGTTATATTTTTCTCGCATCCCACTTCTCGTTCTATTGCAGTCCATGATCGACGATCTATCTCGGAATACTGCTCATTTGTGTGTGGAAATCTTGGCATGTGGAAAAGCAAAAAACAGTCGGTTGTTGTTCGGAACAGTGTTGATGTCAAATTTCGGTCCACGTCCTTAGGAATATGTGAAGCTCTAGTCACATCATGCTCCGCGAACTACATATGTCGGTCTCCATCCCTAAATATTTATTCTGATATTAAGGTCGCTATTAGCATTGCTCACAATTCGGTGCAGCATGATCGCACCAAACATGTCGAGATTGATCGCCGCTTCATTAAGAAAAAACTCAATTTCGGGGAGATTTGTGTTCGTTTTATGTCATCTAGTGGCCAACTCCCAAACATCCTCAGAAAGAATCTTCCTCGACCACTGTTAGATGACTTCAAATTCAATTTGAACATAACTGACATTTACTCTTCAACTTGAGAGGAAGTACTAAAATATATTATGAGATTGTGTATTTATTTATTTTAGTTATTAGGAGATTGCCTCTATCGTTGCTTTCCTATTCTATTTTATCTTGTTTTTATTTCTTTCCTAGTTGGTATATCTAGTAATGGATTTATATGCCCACTTGTATTATCAATAAGAATTATCCTGGATCTATTCTGACAAATATCATTAAAAACCTAATTTATACTCGTCAAAGATCTTTATTATTTAATGATGGCAACATAAGTAACTTTATTTTTAATATACATAAAATCAACACAATTCATTAAAAAACTTTTCCAAGCTCTCCTTTTTTTTCCATTTGTGTTCCTAACCTTAAACCAAGTAGATTCTAATAATTGTTACAAGTTATTCAATCAAAATGTCATTCCTCAATCATGAATTCAGGAAATATCAGTGTCATCATTATTAATGTTAGAAAAGTAGTCTCAATAGCTGTCTCTCATTTATACTTCATAGACTTCTTCCTTGATTTTGAGCCTAACATTACAAAATAAAAAAGGATGAAGAATTGTCTCTATTCAACATCTTTGCCTTTCTTTGCTTTATCTTATGAATGAGGTATTTTACCTTTCAATATATGCATTCAGCCGCACATACACCCAAAGAAAGCCAAAAATCGTAAGCACCTTGCAGGAGGACACAACTCATAATTAATGACCACACTCCCGAATAGCACTCAATGAAGATGAAGACATTGATCATATTCACCACTACAATACTAGAAAAAAATAAAATCAGCAACTCTTTCAACAATTGTCCATACAAAAGTGCATTCAAGATCTAAACAAGAGAAGACACAATGTGGTCGCTTAAGAGAACACTAACACCTTATTTGAACTCAGAAGTTTGTATTCTATGGCATAGCTTACATTTAATTTAACAAGATCTTCCGTGATGTTTATACCAAGATTTATTTAGATTTCAGATCAATACTTCTATCAACAAAAACCCCCATAATAAATTACATATGAAGCTCGTGAAAGAGCACTCATAATTGCAAGAGCTCAATTTGAGGCTCAAGTTTAAAGCTTATATTTCAATTCAGTTAATAAATGGTGATCTCAGGAAGTGAAGTAGGCTCAATCAAAATCCACGGGTATTGCCATCTCGGGAAGACCCCTACAGGTTAATCAAGTAGCATCAAAGGACAAGAAGCCACCAAAAATAATTAGCACCAAGAGTAACTCCTCTTAGGTATCCCAAACAAAGGTAGATGTACACGAGGTTTGAGTGGTTTAAATTTCTAATCAATTCAAGAGCTCATTAGAAAAAGATCTTGTATCGTATAAATTCGCTTAGAGCTTGATTACATTGGAATGTCCGAGTTTAATTAAAATGGGTCTTAAATCCATCGGAAAAACAAGTTTCGAGGTATAAATTATTAGCTTTGTGCTGATCCGAATTAATTTAGCAAGAAATTATAAGTTACATCAATTGGAATACTTGAGTTTGGGACTTGCGTCCATTAAAAGACAAATTTTGATTGAAAATATAGAGCCATTTGCCTCATTTGTGAGTTTTCCAACAGTTAAGGGATTACGACCTCAACTTTCCATATGCCAACCATGGAGTTTAGGACTTACAAAATAGAGTCAACCCAAAAGATGGATCGTATAACATTGAAATGCATGCAAGTTAGCCCAAATAAATAGATTAAAATGGGATCTATAGGTATTTTTAACTTTAAAAAGAGCATATATACAAATTATTTTGTTTGTTGGAAAAGCTAAAGGAGTTGATACTAGTCACCGTAAGTTTAAGACTAATCCAATAAAGGTGGTGTTGTCCGAAACTTGGAATGGCCTATAAGTGTGGGACTAATGAAATTGCATTGGGAGCAAAATCGCCTAAAGGTGGCAAATCATTAGAACCCTTAGATAAACTAAAAGGCAGTAAGGTTAAACTTGGGTTCTTAGGGTATAAGCCTAATTGAAAGATTCATTGGTTTGTCTACTTGAATTGAATCTTCAATTCTTTCTTTTTTTTTTTTAATTTCTTTCGCCAATTTACTTCCATGAAATTGTTATTTGTGGTGTTTCTATTATGCATTATTATCTTATTATAAAATTCCTTGTTTTGGTAACATTGAGAACATTTGCTTTTGATTACATGTAATTGTTGACCTCATTTTAGTGAGGTCTTAGTTTCTTACTCCCATAACCCAAAATCTAGCCTTAGGAGTTCTTATTGACCATCTTAGCAGACTAGCAATGGAGCCCACCTCCCGTAGAACTTCAAACCGCTTCTTGACTCATTTTTGTGAAGAAATCGTATGAGTGGTTCCAAGCACTCAACTTCTAGTTGCAAGAGTTAAATAACAACATGTAGAGGGCCCGAAAATAAGTTCCTACAGGATCGTATGGCCTTAGGTGAACCCTTTGTGACTCGAACACTTGTGAACGCCGCAATTCACGCACTCACTGCACCACACACGACTTTGACTTGAATCGACTCGTCCGTCGGCGAACTCTTCCGGACGACCCCGGATGACGAAACGGACCACGCCGACGCGTCCGGAAAGTCAACTTTAGTTAGAAAGGACACTCATATCATTATGTTTTCGCGCGCGAGCAACTAACAAGAAAATTGATGCACGTTAGGGGGACGCGAGCCCGGGCTCAACCCAGGTTCAACTCGGGTTTGATTCGGACTGGACTCAGGCTGACCAAGGGTTAAACATTTTAAATTTTAAGTTTTTGAACTTCAAATTTGACATTTAATCTCACTTTAATTGAGAATTTGGATTTTCCAATTGAGGTGGCTGACTAAAAGGAAATAATTCAATTCCCCGCCAATGCTTCAAGTAAAGGCTCTCAAGCCAGCTCCTTTCATTAATTCGACCCCGCGCTCACCTTCTTCCTGCCCCTCTCGGCATGATTTGAGACCCTCTTCACCAAAAACTCCTCATTCGCTCCTCCCTTCTGCATCGAGAACCTTCCTCGCTCGAGCCAAGATTCAACTCGCCTTCTTCCTCCGCCATTAAGCTCTCACTGGACCGAAGACCTCTGTTCCCTCGTTTCCCTCGATCCCACTCGTCTTCCCCCGTCTGGCTTGCTTCCCGCACTCGCTCCCTTCTCGATCCCGATCCCTCGCTCTCTCTGTTCGATCCTGTCTCTCGCACCGAAGAAGCCGCAGACCCGTTTCCTTCTTCCTCTCGCATCTTCCCCACACCAAAGCCCTTTGCTCCTCCCGCTCGACCTTGCCTCCTCCCTGCGACGAAGAAACTCTCCCGCTCCTTCCTCTCTCGTCCAGAAGCCCTCGCTCGCCTCACGCTCCAAAGCGAAGCTCCTCCTCGGCTCGATTCTGCTCGACAGGAAGCTCACTTCCCTCCCCGTCGAACAGCTGCTTCGTCTCTTCCTCATCCGACAGAAGTCGTTCGGCCTACCTCCTTGATCGCACCGCTTGATCCCGTCTTTATATTCACGCAGCAACAGCCCTGCACGACTCCATAGCAGCCGAAACTGTTGCTCCCGATGCTTGATACAACCCTCACAATCCAGACCAGCTCCTCCTTCCTCTTCTTCTCCAGCGAGCTTCGGCCAGGTATACCTCTTCCCCTTCCTCTTTATTCTTTGCAGCGTACACGACATAACAAGAGTTACACACTTACCACTCAATCCTGTGTATTCACTTGCCTAACACCTAAACTGTAGTTTTATGGATGATTTTGGTATTATTTCTAGATTATCTTGCTTAGATTTATTATGGATGATAAATTTTGTCAATCCATGAACTAATTATGTGCAGAGGGGAACGATTGTTTGGCAAATATTTAGTGTTGAACTATATTATGATTAATGATTTCAACTTAATTGTTTGGTTTATTATCTACAATCTATTAAACTTTGGTATTTTCAACTATTTGCCTAATGATTTTGACAGACAAGAAACCTACGGCTTTATTTTCCAGTTTAGTTATTGATACCAATCTTATGCACATTGATATGTTAAAGTGTTGGGGGCATTTACATACCTACCACACAATTATTATGGATTTACATTTCTAACACCTTAAGTTTTAATCCCTCTACATACACATCTTTGCGCACACGCGCTAGAAGCCGTATCGAAGTTGTTTTGACATGACACGAAAGATTTGGGTGGTATAAATGTAAGAATTTAAGTCTAGTTTGGAGATATGTTAATGCATAGGAATGGTGGGGTTTGCATGCAAATCTTTATTCAATTCTTCTTGGCCGATTTCTCGGTATTATTGTTGTTTTGAAGAAGAGTCGGGACGTCGTTCTAAGTTGTCATTCTTACTGTTTTGCCTCGACTTTTTCACCGGTTGGATACTATAAATTGCTGGTTTCGGAGGCTTTATATGCCACTCGGGTGTTGATTCATTTAATGTTCTTGAGGGGCTTTGTGCCCCATTTAAATGTCGATTTTGGGAGAATTTACTTGTTGTTTTAATGTTGTTTCGAGGATAATTAAATGATGTTTTGGGAACTGTTTTGGGCTAATTTTGTTATAGTTTTTGGAGTTTTAAATGTACACTTTTAGGAATGTTTTGTCACTGTTTTGGGGATGGTTTAGATTGGTTTCGCTGCAATTTTTGGTACCTTTTTAGGAAGGTTTTGTCACTATTTTGGGACTAGTCTAGACTGGTTTCGCTGCAACTTTTTGAACATTTTTAGGGAGGTTTGGTCAGAATTTAAACGCACATTGCTTTGGGATGTTTTGGGATTGTTTTATTCACTTCTTTGGAGACATCAAAGGCATCATTTTGGGGTCGTTTTATACACTGTTTTGGAAATATTATGAACACTATTTTGGCACTGTTTTAACGTTGTTTTGGAGGCGTTAAAAGCATCATTTCGGAGTTGTTTATGCACCGTTTTGAAAAGGTTTTGGGCATCATTTAAGCAATGATTTACATGTTGATTTGAAATATTTAAATGTTATTTTGGGCCGACCAAAACACATTTTGGGCCGACCAAAACACTGTTGTTATTTTGGGCCGACCAAAACACTGTCTTGAAGTAGATTTAAACGCTATTTTTGGGTCGGATTTAGTTACAATTTTGAAAGAGTTTAAATGTTTTTTTTTAGGCCGATTCATTTGTTATTTTGTCTTGTGGCTTTGCTAGTTTCGGAAATAGGGTCGGCCTTCTTCTTTCTTTTGTTTTGTTCCTCTTGCCCCATGGTTAAGTCATAAAGATAGGGATTGATGATTTAATTAATTGGAAGATATAGAAAACCTTAAATCACCTTAAGCATAAGTTAAAGAGTAAGCTTCCTAGAGTTGTAGGAACACACCCTAGGTTAGAGTCCATCCACCTAATTCTCAGCATAATCTTCCTAGATTTTAGGAGCACACCCTAGGTGAGAGTCCATCCACCTAATTCTCAACATAGTCTTCCTAGATTTTAGGCATAGGCTTCGTAGATTTTAGGAGCAATTGACTCTAATTCACAAACTGACTAAGACACTAGACATGATGCACCGAGACGTGACCCATGCTTTCCTTAATTAAAT